>NC_063260.1:22909129-23212159 GCF_019578655.1 Ricinus communis | reverse complement strand
AGGGAGAAATTAAGCCCGTATCCAATTATACTCGCTACTACCAACTATATTAATAGAAATTTGTCAATACATCAGAGTTCTTCGATCACTCACCTCAAAAAGATAGCGGGTCGGAAAACATGACACGGTGTGAAGCAGAAGTGGAAAAACAAATTAAGAAAAAGAAAGAAAAACCAAAATGACACGTGGGCATAAATGGGCCCGGCGGATTCAGTCAATTCAGTCTCTCACCCTTTACATCTCTCTCTGTTACCTCTGAAGAAAAGAAAAGAAGAAAAGAAAAAACGTTAATGTCTGTAGCACCTCTGTTAGAACCACGAACACCAGTTTCTTCTGTATTTTGTCTTCGAAATAACTGAGTTCCAATCTCTCTTAACCTTGTTTCTTTTGACTTCCTCGTAACAACATCGTGATCTTAGGGATCAAGAATAAAATCGGAGGTTTCAACAAATAATTTAATGGGGATACTTACTATTTAGTTCAAAATTTTAGGTTTCTTTAAACAACAAAATGTCAGTTGCGGAGCTAAAAGCGCGCCACGTAGCGGCGACTGAGACGGTTAATACTCTTAGAGAACGCTTAAAGCAGAAGCGCCTCCTTTTGCTCGACACTGATGGTACTTTTATGTATTTCTTTTAATTTTAGCTCATAATCTTGAAACGAAGATACATGATAGATCTGATTGAGGTTTTGTTGCAGTTGCTGGATACGCGAGAGCCCAGGGGAAGACTCCGGTGAGCTTCGGTCCCACCGATCTGGTTTGCTGCCGGACACTTCAAGGACATACTGGCAAGGTAATTCTGTCACTTTTTTTTTTCTCACTAACTCTAGAATTCTACTTTTAAGGAAATGAAGAAAAAGTGTATAGATGACATCATGTAATAAATGAGAATTAAGAGAGATGTTTTAGGGTTTTAAAAACAAAAATGCCATTGGTGATTGTGAATTTATGATGCCTTAGATGATAATTAAGAGAGGTGTTTTAGGGTTTTAGATACAAAAATGGCATTGGTGATTGTGTACTTATGATGCATTCACTTGTGGTCTCATTGATGCTGATGCTTATTGGATTAGAGAAATGATACAATTTTACAATAGAACATATTAGGACAATTATCTCTGTAATCATACCATCAAATAAGATGCTTTATGTAGTTATTGCTCTGATTATTAGGCTATTCTAGATCTAATGTAAAGAGAACAGGTTTTAAGTTCCCAATTGTGTTTCATGACTGTACTGATGCAACGCTTTTCAGGTTTGACCATCATCACCCAATTTACTGAAAAATTGCAACTTAAGTAGGGTATATTAATTATTCCATTGTAACATTCAGGTTGTCAAGTGAGATACATTTGGTCATAGACTTGCAACGATTTTATCCTGTCATAATTTGCTACACCTAAATTAGTAGGGTCTTGGTCACTTTTAAAGTGTCACTGAATTTACAGTAATATTTGAATCTCCAACTATGATCGTCATGATATTATTTGAATCTCCAACTATGATCGTCATGATATTAGGCTGTGTACATTCACAGTTTTATCATAACCATTTGACCTGTATCTAACAGGCTTTAGGATGAGAGATTGCGCTTTTCCTATTTTATTTCCAGTCATTTCACAGTTTTTATCCTTGGGATCAAAAGAATATCCAAACTTTATTTGCCATGTCTCTCTTTCTTATTTGATTGATATGGTTACCCATCATGCTTAGCAATTACTGTTACTTTCTTGCCAAGTCCACATAAAATTGGCTGCATATATACTGGATTCATGTAATGGCATTATTGCTGACAGGAAGCCTCAGAAGCTTTTGCAGTTTAGTTATAGATTGAAATTAGATCCCATCTCTTTATAATTGTGGTAGGAATTACTGATAGTCTTGCAGACTTTCTTGCTTATTCTTTTTTTTCTTTTTCTACTTAATTCCCTCCATATTCTGTCTCACCCTCTCTTTCTTGCACCCACTCTGACACTTTTATGGCTTTCAGCTAAGGTCACATATGGAAACATTGTGTGCCTAGAATTCTTAGATGCCAAATCTGATGGAGGCCCTGATTGCACAGCTTATATGCTTATCTGCAGATAAGAATATGCTCACAAAAAATGGGCCTCCTTTAATATATAGCCCAGCTGAATGCTTTGTACTGTAATATTTATGTCATATGTGGTTTTTTTGATAGATCTATGTCTTAAATGATTCTCAAAACACAAGTTCTCACTGTGGTTGGAACAAACTTAAGATTTCCAGCAATGATAAAAAAAGTGTATACATCAATCTCTCTGAAATTTTGACACTCTTTCAGACCAGTGTGATGGTGATTTTGATACATTATTAGCAAACTTCGAACAACCAAGTAAAAGACTAGCTCATCTGGGATGATGTAATTGCTCAGTACTTCGAAAAAGAATCCTAATCTTTAGGAAATTTTGTAGGTTTATTCTTTGGATTGGACTGCTGAAAAGAATCGAATTGTCAGTGCATCTCAAGATGGGCGGTTGATAGTGTGGAATGCTCTTACGAGCCAGAAAACTCATGCTATAAAATTGCCTTGTGCATGGGTCATGACTTGCGCTTTCTCTCCAACTGGTCAGTCTGTTGCTTGTGGTGGTCTTGATAGTGTTTGCTCTATATTCAACCTGAATTCACCAACCGAGAAGGATGGGAATCTGCCAGTGTCAAAGATGCTTAGTGGGCATAAGGGTTACGTTTCCGCATGTCAGTATGTACCAGATGAGGACACTCACCTAATCACAAGCTCCGGTGATCAAACTTGTGTTCTGTGGGATATTACTACAGGTCTTAGAACTTCTGTGTTTGGAGGAGAATTTCAGTCTGGACACACAGCTGATGTGCTCAGGTAAGTTGGTTGATTCCTAAGCGAACTTCAGCTTTACTCATTGAAATGTAATCTTACAAAAAACACTCTTTGGGTTCCAAGTCAAAGCCATGACAAAATTAATGTCCCAAACTATAACTCACTTAATACTTGCAAGTTCAGGGCCAAAAATCTTATTACCTTTGATGTCAAGAATCTGGCATCTTATTGATTTATGCTCCTTTTCCCAACTATGTGATGGATTCTATAAATTCACACCTATTAGGAATTGAATAATACCTTAATAACCCGAGTAACAAAAATGAGAAGTGATTTAGGGTTTGTTAAAAATGCGGACGAGCAGAAATTTTTATGATATTTAAATTTCTTCAGGGCTACTTCTAAAATATTATGATATTGCATACTTTCAGTGTTTCAATTAATGGATCAAACTCGAGAATGTTTGTATCTGGTTCGTGTGATTCAACTGCCCGACTGTGGGACACTCGTGTTGCAAGTCGAGCTGTGCGCACTTTTCATGGGCACGAGGGAGACGTTAGTGCTGTTAAATTCTTTCCAGATGGCAATAGATTTGGAACAGGCTCAGATGATGGAACCTGTAGGTTGTTTGACATTAGGACTGGGCACCAGTTACAAGTATACTATCAGCAGCATAATGACAATGAGGTTCCTCATGTGACCTCCATTGCATTCTCCATATCAGGAAGACTTCTCTTTGCTGGATATTCAAATGGCGATTGCTATGTTTGGGATACATTATTGGCACAGGTGTGCAAATACTTTCTGATTTCGAAGATATGGTGATTTCTCCTTGTTCTGCAAGGGATTGAATTTTGTTATTTTTACACAAGTTAGCTTCTATTTTGCATAGCATTGACTGAGCCCTATATAAAGGTGTGCTGTTTTTAGATTCTAGTCATCGATGGCTCTTTATGTAGTGTAACATTTCCTTTTTCTTTTTTCTTTCAATTACTTTGGCATGATTTTCCTACAAATCTAACAAGGTTTCCGTTTTCCTTTTAAGTGTGTATCCTGTCCATGTAAGTTTTAGGTTATTTGTCTGAAACTTAGAAACGGTGTTTCATATAAGATGGTAAGATTGTCATGGATAATAGATCTGAAAAGCAATAACATTGAGGGATAGCTAAGTTACCCACCACTTGAGTGCGGATTATCTCGTAAAATGCATTGCAAGAAGTGTCTCGAGTAAAATGCATTGCTTTTGTCATGTCCTAATGATGGTGAACCTTAAGCTTCCATTTTTTGTCTATTCTTTCCCATTGGTTCATCTGCATGATTGCTTGAGTTGTGGCTAATCTTATTTGGCCACAGGAGTGGAATCATTTGCTTGAATTACCTTTCTTCTTTTCTTGCAGGTTGTTTTGGACTTGGGATCTCTGCAGAATTCACATGAGGGCCGTATAAGCTGTTTGGGCTTGTCTGCAGATGGAAGTGCCTTGTGTACAGGAAGTTATGATACAAACCTAAAGGTTAATCTGCAAGTTCACTACCTCATCTTTCATTGATGCCAAATGATTTATAGGACAGATTTGCATTCTTAATATAAAATTGCCCCTGGCCCCTTTCTTTATGTTGGGACACCACACAAAATTTGCAGTGCCCTTTGGAAAGCAATTCACTTTTCTGAGGCATATCTAATCAACACAATTTAATTATGTTACTAGCTGAGTTGATAGACGTGAAGAATTTAAGTTTTCTTCTATGGTTCAGATTCAACTATATGCAGTCCCTCTTTGATGATTAATTAACTCATTCTTACAGAGTTTTACATCTATAAATTCTGCATCTCCTGTTCAGATTTAGATTTTCCCGTATATGGTCTTCTAAGAGTAACATTTTTATAGCCCAAGAAATTTTGTGAAATTTTCCGTGGAAGATTAAAAAATTGACGATGTCAATTCAAGAGTTTATCTCTTACCGTCCTCTGCTACTTGATAGAGATGACCATTGAACTCCTAATATTCTTACGGTTCTAAACGCCTACAGTTAAACACCAAACCTTAACGGAACTTGTGACCCTGAAAGCATGTGAGGCCTTTCATAAATATAATATGTCATTCATCAAAAGCATCTATTCAAGGAAAGGAAGAAGATTCATATGTCAAGATCCAAACATCTCAAATTTTCATCGATAAGTATGCATTAGGCAGTAGTCCTCATGTGGTCAGTGAAACCTTTTCAATGTTCTGCTTTAATGTAGAATTAAACAAACATATGGTTTGTCTTATTGCTGGTTGTCAACTCATCTTGAAAGTTGCTAGCCAGTAGGATGGTACTAATCTCACATTAGCTAGTGTTGCTGTTATTTGTCATTTAGTCTTGTCTTTAAGGATTGGCTATGAACATTCAGACAGATGAATCTGATATTTGCTTCTTTGTACTCTCTCTCTCTCTCTCTCTCAGATTTGGGCTTTTGGAGGTCATAGGAAGGTGATTTGAGAAGAAAATGAGTGTCCATCTGCAGTCATCTAAAGGCTCATGGGTTCCTGCTATAAGGATTGCCTTACGCTTGCTTCCTTGGTGGATTCAAATGTATTCTCAGTTAGTTGATGTGAAGAAACCATGATACTATTGCTTCTAGTAATCCTTAATGTGAAAACTGAGCTTTAAAGGAAGAAGAGGGAAAATGTTGACCGTGCGAGAGGCCATTTATTTACCTTCCATGGATTGTGCTCTACCCTATATATTTTTAACAGTAAAACTGGGTTTCTAAGGACCTCGTTTTTCAAAAGAAAACCTATTCAGTAAAATAAAACCAGGGAGATCAATTTTCAAAAGGGAAAAAATATAAAAGAAGCCTGAAGAATTATTGAATCGAACCCAATAGATGTTATTTCGCTTAATATGTTATAGTTCAGTTCTTCCGCTTCCAGAATTTGAAATAACTAGAGTAATTCTCTTTCTAAAATTAACTTTTTATATTGATAGACAGAATACTGTATTTCGATTTATTTTATGTTCTCGAAATTACTGAGGGTTTAAGGCTTTGCTGATGAGGAGTCTATTCAATATTTTTTTCTTCTGGACTGAAAAATTGAAAATTCACAATTATGGCTCTATTAGCAATATAATAGGGGATTTGCAAGTTAAAATTGTATTTTCTTCTTAAATATGCTATTTAAAAAAGATGGCCCCCTATTTTTTCGTGATTTTCACTAGACCTTGTAGGATTGGAAGCTACCCAGGAAGAAAAAAGAAAGAAGAAACTGGAACAGCAAGAATCTAAGTATTCATAATGAAAAACTTTGAAGAGCTTTAATTAAGCAGAGGGGTAACTAAGTGGAACAATAGCCGATGCGGTTGCGAGTGAATGTGAGAAAGAAAGTGAAGAGGAGATAAATTGATTTTGACCTTAGCTTTCTCCAATGGTATAATGCGTCTATTGCCCAACGCTTCCACAATATAGTAATACCCTGTAAGCCATCTATTATCAAGTTAAAACGTTTGGTGAATTATTCTTAAGAGCTACACTTGAAATATATTTTATAATTACACATGCTAAATTTTAAAGTTCAATTGCTAATACTGAAAATCGTGAATTTAGAAAGAAAAGCATACTTAAACTGACTTGCTTAATATGGTGATTCTGGTACATATTCTATAGCTTTGCCAGAATTTATAAATTGAAACATGTGCATATTCTATTCACAAGGCAATTAACTCCGGAAGAACGATGTAATTTACCAAATAACATTATCAATTCACAGCGCCAAAAAAGAAAAAAGAGGATAAATGCCTTACAAAAATTCATATCCGATACTTGGATCTCAAAAAAGTCAAAAAGTATATCAAACAAGCTTGATGGAACCTATACTTAAAATCCCATATAAGAATTCAAGAACAAAAACAATTGAAATCCTCCTTTAGACGTTGATTTTCATGATACACAGTATTATTTGCCTGAGAGAAGCTCTGAAATAAATGCAAATATCATTTCACACTAGCAAAACCCAGCTCCCAGTCCCAAGGCACCTATCTGCCTCTTTCTACAACAATAATTATCTGCTTGCAGCTATCTGCCTCTGATCTCATTCATTTAACAGAAATAAAAGGCCGAAGTATAAGAAGAATGCAACTATCACACTGGACTCTGACAAATTAGCCGCTTGCTACAATCTCATGAATGGCATCGCTCACAGATTCATCCTCGGATCTAACAGCCAATTTCATTGCTACCTCCTTAGGACCATCTATTCCAAATTGCAACTGTACAAGTACCTTCACATTGCCAATAAAAACTCCAGATAGCACGCAGGTGTGTGACCTTGAATTGCTGGGGACAACCTCCGTGCCCTGGACATCCCAGAAAATATAGAACAAATACAAGGCCATTAGCAATCAGAAGAGAGAGCACAAAAAAGCATGTCTAAGATGAGAAAATTTTGTGCTCACATCTTGCGGAACAAAGTACAACTAGAGAAAGGGAAAAATAATCATAGCACCACAAACAACAGCATGACAGAAAATTGAGATTGCATAGCTTGCATCATTCAGTGCTGATAAAAGTTAGTCACAGAAATAGTTGAATGACATCACAGCTTTCAGCTCTCTATTATCAAGGTCCCAATTCTTGATAGGCAGCAAGCAAAGTGACTTTGGTCATTCTAAGCATTCTGCAGCAGTTAACTGATTATTTTGCAATTAAAAAAAGCAAACTAACCTCACAGGGCTGCATGCCAAGCAGGTTGATGACAGCACTAACAGCTTCAGCCAAGCTCTCTCTTGCGCCAAGGCCATATTCATCCACGCGCTCGCAATCAGGCCCCATGCTTTCCCATGCATTTCTGAAATTGGAAACGCCAACTTTCATCATATAATCTGCCGCGACAACCTCAAGGTCCTCAAGCTGGTATTCATCCTCCACGCCATCTTCCTCTGCTTCACCAGTAGTTTGATCAACCTGGAGTGCATAACCCAAAGAAATGAGAGCCCATAATATAATTTATGTGTTGGTACAGGTAACAGCTCCTTACAAAGTTCTTGTTGGACTATCTTAAAACAAATAAGCCTACAGGTAAAAGTCCACTTCAAAAAATGGAGAACAAAGGCGGTTAAAGCCAGTTTTACAGATCAAACACAACTTTCCAAATTAATTTCCAAGAATGTCCACACAAATCTTCAAAGAAGAAAAGGACGCACATCAATGGAGGAAGAATCTGATTAAACATACCTCCTTTACAATAAATCTCAACATATTTGAAAACTTTCCTACTGCTGGCACTCCCTCTAGCTTCTCAAATGCCACGAAAGTCTGTCCAGGTGAATCATAAGGAAGAGATCTTAAGGGCTTGGACGCTACCTCTGCAAAATCCTCTGCTTCTGAAGCATCCACAACAACAGTAACCTGACAATAGATGAATAAGTCATAAACACAGCCCTACCACATAGGCATGTGAACGAAAATTGAAGTAACTGCTGTCTTGAATCATTACATTTTCCAGTAATTGTTCCGGTACTGTATTGGTGCAATTGTATTGGAACACGACATGTCCATCGAAAATATGCTTAACAACATTAACAGCATATTCTGTCTCTGCTTCTGTAAGCTCCACAGGTGCTGAGGACTGTAAACAAAAAATAAAGAAACATCATGTTAGTGAGTCCACATAATTCGTTTATAGAAAACATGCACTAACAAACTTAAATGCAAAAGAAAGACCTTGAAAAGCTTCCCAAAGTTTGAGAACTCAGGGATAGAGGAAAGAAGCCTTTCATATGCATCAACGGTAGATGGAGGACCAGTTGGAGGAGCACCAAGACCAGTTGGCTTCTTCCCTGGGGCTTTCTTCTCTGCAAGTGGCTGAGACTTAACTTCCCTTGGTACAGAATTAAAATCAAAAGGCTCTTCTGATGGCTCCTGTATGAATAATAAATGCAAAAGATGACTCAATATTGCCAAGAATAATATTCTATTAATTAGCTATACTTCAATATCATCTACTGGATTCTCAATAATTAATTTTATGACATCTTTCAATGTTTCTTTCAGGCTGTTGATGAAGATTTAGTAGCCATGCTAAAAAACATGGCCCCTTAGAAGTGGAAGAGGTAGTCTATTGGAGCTCATCATTGGATGTTATCCCCTAAATTTCTAAAAGACTAAATAAGAGTAATAGTTTTATGGAAAATTTGTAATTTTGGAAATGAGCTAAATAATCACATTATGCATATAGCTATTGCAGCTCTGGACATAGTACATCTGACAAAAGACTTACATATTTTTTCAAACTTGTCTCCAGGTTAACTAATGGAATATCCAATGGACCAAAGAGAAAATCTTGCACGTTTTTATCAGTTTCAACAATTTCACCATCACCACCAAGTGTGTTCAGATACAGTGTTGCCCTATCACGAACCTGCCAAACAAGTCAGCACAGATAACCACTGAGAACAATCTTAATAACAGAAATGTTCATTTAACAAATTAAAACAATCTTGTGGCAACAATGAAGAAATAAATTATATGACCTAACAAATCTATAAAAGAAAGGTATTGAGAGAAAAATAAATAATGGCAGATGCAGAGAGAGGAAGAGGAACTCGCATGTGCTCAGAAAAATGTACACAGAATACGTCAACCAAGTAAAATTTCAAGAATTTCCATTAGTATAGAAATTCACCTCGTCATCACTGTCAAAGAGACAGCGTCTCAGAAGAACAAAAATGCGAGGCTGGAATAGAATGCAGAAGAAAATTAACCAAGAGTCAGTAACCAATAATCCACCTATAGTAGTTTAGCAAGATAACACATGCTGTCCCAAATGCCAATAACTACCTTTAACGCATCAACAAGGGCACCAAACTTTGCTAATGTACTCACAGCAGCGGCCCGAACAGTTGCATTCTCAAGATGCACACGATTGTAAATGTAGCGTATATATTTGCTGGGGTCTGAGGTCTTTGGCCCTTCAATCCCCAGAAAATGGAGAATCTAACAACAAGCAAAGACATCGGATAAATTAAAGAACACAAGAAAACACCACAGAATAAAATCGTTGTTAATGGATTAAGATATCACCTGTGTTGAGAGGTATGTAAATTCACAATCTTCAATAAACTCACACAAATGAAGCAACCCGCTTTCCTTTGCATCAGGGATATCTCTGATGAGGATTACTATGGAATCTACAATTGCCTTTTTATAGTCAAAGCCACCTTCTTCCCTTAGGATGTTGCTTAAGAAGTTCATTCTGAAATAACAAGGTTAAAAGAACATTTAACTTGAGTTGCTAACAATTTTAAGCATAACAAACGCAGGGCAAACATAACTTACAATGATCTGTACTTCAGCGGAAACTTCAAACAGAGTGACCTTATGGCTTCCACCACAACAATTTTGAATTCATCAGCAATATCTGACATGAAATTTGTTATCTGCTTCATTAGGCGATCCACACTTGATTCATTTCCTGTCTTAAGCAGTGTGGTGATTGCAAGCGTAGCAATGCTTCTGTTCTGATCAGAAATTAAACTTTCCATATCAATGTTGCAATTAGTGACAGCCATTGGATGAGTCATTGCCACCTGGAAATAAATGAAACTTTCAGCAACTCAGTACATGATTCATAACAATGGGACACAAATATTGCAAAGTACAGCCTTCATTAACTTGATGAAAAACCAGTATACCTTGTTCAAAGTGCGAACAGCTGCAAATCTCAGTACAGGTTTGGAAGAACTCAAAAAGAGTTGGAGAACAGTAATGGCTGGAGTCAATTCTCGGCTTGTTACACCATTCAGCTCTGTAATAGCCCTGGCAGCCTCAAATATCACCATCTCTGCCTTGTGGCGCAGACAACCCTCAAGAAAATCATAGAAAGGGCGATCCCCTGTTTGCGTATTAGTAGCTGACTCACGAATAACCTGCACATATAAACAATTTCCATAACAATAGCTGCAAGAGTACAAGTATCACAAACATATGTTTAAACAGAATGCAATTACCTGACTTGTATAACGTATTAAGAGACATTGGGCCAGTGGCGAGCGAACAGTTCCCCTAGTCAAGCTGGTAACTAACTTGCTGACAGCTAGTCGATCATTCTGTCGTATCTGCAAGTTTACAAAGCACAAGCATCATTCAAATATGAATCCATCTACTTCCACATACAAGCTTTATAGCTCTTCTGCCCTAGCTCTTGGTAGCATTCAAACCATTGTCTTCTAATTTCATGATGAAAACAGAAGAAACTCTGACTAGCGTTCTCCCAGAAGTTCAAAATGCCACATCAATCAAACCATTCTTGCAGCAAAATAGTCATAATTTGCACTGTTGATAATATTTTTTCTACTTGGTATACAAAGAACTACAGAAAGCAAGGACTAATATACTGACATAAATTTGAAGAAACTTAAAACAATAAACAAAGATCATTCTTGAACAAGTATATTACACAACCAAAGAAAGTAAAAAGGTATGAAGACAAACTAGTTGGTACTTGGTGCTCATATTTAGCGCAAGAAATAGAACAGGAAACATAAACACTGTACAACTATGATAGAGTAAGAAGATGGCAAGTAACAAGTAAAAATACCAAGAAGGCCTTCAGGTGATGGTATTTATGGTTAATTATTAACGAAAAGAAAAAGAAAAGGAAGAACATTAACACTGCTGAATTGGCAGTGAAGTTGTTAATATCAAAATTTAAACTTGAACTAAATATTCAGCATACCTGATGAAGCAAAGCAAGTGCATGGAACTGTACAAGGGCAGCTCTTGATTGCACAGCTTCCTGAACCTCATTACTCCATCTTTTCACTATCTCAGGATTTGTCTGCCAAATATTAAAAAGTATTAGGCCATCCTAGAAAGAAATTAGACAGATTATCAATAAAACTTACCACTGAAGTAATTCAAAAGTACCTGGAGTAAATGGATCCCACTAACCAAGGCTGCACTAGCAACCACTGGATTCTTGTCAACAATTGCTTGTTTCAAGTATCGCTCAATTTGGGTAAGCAGGGTTCCATCTGTTATCCGACAGAGCACGCGAATAGCATTTGCACGGTACATGTCAGTCTTGCTATTCATGTCCTTCATAAGGGAGCTTGTCACAATTATAACCTTTGGTGGAAAAGAATATAGTCAGTCACTATCTATTACAAGCAATAAATTCTAATAAAACAACAAGTAGAAAATGCTAATGGAAGTATAGGGTATTACCTCATCTGCTGATGGCGATAATTCCTTTATAATCAAATAAACCATTCTCCTCAAAGCTAAATCTCTCGACTGAAAAAGCTTTGTCACAGAAAAGAAAACTTCTGTGGCTTCAATCTATAAGAATAATGCAAAAGGAGATATTCAGACAAGGTTTTTGAGTTCTGTAACACAGTTATGATGTAAATTACAATTAACAAATGTGATTGCATTTAATTTTTCATGAGATAATTAAGATATAAGCTCTCGAGCAGAAAAACTTGACCTTTGATAAGGAGTCTCCTTGATTCAGAAGATAAAGAATCTTTGTGATGACCTGCAAGAAATTTAAAACCAAAATCCATGAACAAACATGTCCTGAATTCTAACTACATCGGAAATGGAGAATGAGGATAGTAGCATAAAGCAAAAACCTGAGAGCATTTTCTTGAGTCAAGCTGGGGGTCATTAAAAACCCTAGCTTCTTGCAGAACAGCACCCTTCTCAATCCCCAAAAATGGAGAGTAATCCGCTGTCAAAAGCAAACATTTCACAGTTAAAATGCACGTCATCATTTTTTTCCCAACATGTTTTAATTGACAAAGACACCTTAAAATTGCAGTTAATCATTAAAGAATAGACGAGATCTATATCACCAAACAATTCCCATCAAATCAGCCACCAAATGTTTTAAATAATAACTAACCAGAATCGAAAATGTTACTGGCTAAAAACCACAATTAACAGCAAAATTAACGGCACCAAAGCAAAAATTACATTAGATCAACTTATTAAATTAGATTTAGACATTATGAGCAATCCACATTGAAAACTTAGGGATTTGAAACCGCAACGGCGAAGTTTCACATTTGTATCATAATAAGAACCGAGATCAGATCAACTAAAAAGTATACGTGCTCTCAACAATTTGACCTAAAATCACACTCCACATAAGCAGAAGTGTTAAAATTAGATAAATAGAACAGATCTATAAGCTAACAAACTGATCTAATGCTGAAAAATTAGGAAATGAAATCAAAGCGGGAACAGAGTGAGATCCAATCCATAAATACCTTCATCATCGCGGTCGTCATCTTTCTTTATGAGAGGCTGAGCCATCGCTAAACACTAATTAAGCTTCTCTCTCAAGATCTGCAATTCGTATTTATAAACTCTCTTTCTCTCTGCGTGTGTCTGTGTGTTTTCTCTCTATATCAATATAAACGCATTAGTAAAATTTCGAAGACGAGAAAGATGTGTTATTTTCTCCATGTATTTATTTGACGCATAAAATGAAATAAAAATTGTTAAAATTTGCTAACTATGATAGTAAGGTTTTAACTGACTCCAACTAATCACTCAACGCCACGTTCACAATCATTTTGCCTCAATTTTTTAGTAAAATGAAAATATTATATATAACTTGCAATTTATTCCGAATATTTATGCTACAACTGATATATATATATATATATATATATATATATATATATATATATATATATATTAATTTTTTAAATTTAATTTTTATATGTATATTTATTTTTGACATATAAATTTCTTATTTGGATACATGTAATTACTTTTGATAAGTAGAATTTAAATTTATGAATGATTTTATATAATTTTTTATTAATTTATTGATTTATAAATTATATTATAATTAAATTTTAATTCTAAAAATAACACATTAATTATATTTTAATATTATATTAATTAATAAATAGTTTTCTAATAATACTAGTTTTATTATAATAAATAATATATTAATTATATTTTAATACTATAATAACTAATAAATTAGTTTTATTATTTATATGTATTAATTTTTTAAATTTAATATGCTTAATTTTTGACACATAAGATAAGATTGTCGTCTTAACATTTGTACTTATTTTGACATATGGATTAAAGTCTATATGTGATTTTATTAATTTATTAATTAATAAGTTACATTTCTAACTAAACACTTATTCTAATCCTAAAAAATAATATATTAATAATAAATTGATTCTTTAATTATATTATAATTGTTCTTCTAATTAAATAGTGATTAATTTTTTAATAAATAATAATTATTTTAAGAAATAGCATTTAGTTATATTTTAATATTATATTATCTAATACATATATTTTTCAATTAAATAATAATTTTAATTATAAACAATAATAATAAATTTAAATATTATATTCACTAATAAATTAATTTTTAGTTATTATAATAATTTTTAATTTTAAAAAATAGTAATACCAATTATATTAATAGTATTACTTTATATAATATTAGAATTAATAAATAAACATTTTAAGAATAATTTTAAATTATTGTACTAGAATTTAAAAAGAATTAAAATATTTAAAAACAGTTAGTTTATTGTTATTTTTTAAAATATTATAAATTAATATTAAATATTAAAAATTATTAAATTGTATCTATAATTTTGATTTTATAATCAGAATAATAATAACGGTTGTTCAACATATGGGTAAACAACTAGCATATATATATATAAATTTATCAAATTTAAATTTTTTTTGATATATGTGCTTAATTTTTGACACATGAGACTTAAGCTTATGTATAATTTTATAGTTTTTCTATTAATTTAATAATTAATAAGTTACATTTCTAATTAAGAAATCATTCAAATCCTAAAAAAGAACATATTAATTATAATTTAATTTTTTAATTAAATTATTATTATTTTTCTAATTAGATAATTGATTATTTTAAAAATGGCATATTAATTATATTTTAATATTATATTAATTAATAAATTTATTTTATAATTAGATAATAAAAATATACTTTTAAATATTATGTTCACTAATAAATTAATCTTTAATTATTATAATAGTAATATTAATTATATTAATAGTATTTATATAATATTACAATTAATAACTAAATATTTTAAAAATAATTTTTATATTGTTACATTAATAAAATTTTGAAAAGATTAATGACATTAGAAATAGCTAGTTTGCTATTATTTTTTAAATATTATAAATTAAATATTAAATATAAATTTTTTTATTAAATTGTATTTATAAACTTGATTTTATAATCGAAATAATAATAATGACATTACAATGTACGGGTAAACGACTAGTTCGATAATAATTTATGAGACCTAAGATCTTTTTGACACATATGCTTAATTTTTTACAATTAAATTTTTTGTTTTGACATATGTACTTACTTTTAAAACATAATATTCAAGCTTATTTTTTACATTTTATAGTTTCTTTTTCTACTAATTTATTGATTCATAAGTTATAATCTAATTAAACAGTGACTCTAATCCTAAAAAATAGCACATTAATTATATTCTAATATTATATTAACTAATAAATAGTTTCTTAATAAGATAATGATACTAATTTTATCCTGTGAGATATCATATTAATTATATTTTAATATTATATGAACTAATAAATTAGTTTTATAATTAAATAATAATTGTAAAATCTAAAATATTATATTTAGTTATAAATTAAATTTTAATCATATAATAAATTTTTAGTTCTAAAAAATAATAATATTAATTATATTGATATGTTAATTTATATAATATTAAGATTAATTACTAAATAATTTTCAAAATAATTTTTCATATTATTATATTAATAAAATTTTAGAACTTTTAAAAAATAAAAATACTAAAAAATAGTTAGTTTGCTATTTAAAATTTTATAAATATAATTTTATTTAATTATATCTATCAATTTAATTCTATAATCAAAATAATAATAACAATTGTGCAATACGTGAATAAACGATTAATAATTTATAAATTTTGAGATTTAGCTCTTTCTAATTTGATTTTAAAGTTCATAATCCAATCCATTGCATGAAGGGAAACGTATTGCAATTAACATCATAACAACAATATGTATGTCGCAATTCAGTGTATGTATATTATTATAGTGTGTGGTAAATTATTACAAATAATAAAATCAAAATATTTTTAAAACAAGAGTAAAAATTAAATTATGTTTATAATGTTTTGTTCTTTTATTTAAAAAAATGTATAAAATCATTATCTATTCGTTATTAGAGTAAAATATTATTAATTGTATCTGTGATGTATATGTTTATAATTGATACTAAATTGATATTGTAAGTTATAAGGTATTTCAATAATGCTTTGATATAGTACTAAGATTTAAACTAACAACAATTGAGCTCTAATATTTTAAAGATTTCAGATTTAAATTCCACCACTGGAGGTTTATGTATTTATTTTTTATTTGAAAACTTTTCTAAAATATTTTAATAAAATAATATTATTTTTACTGTATGTGATTTTTTAAATCTTTTTTACAAATATGGTGTGGTTGTTCTTTTAGTTTTTTTTGTTATTCTTCAGTTATTTCTTGGTTGTTTTACTAAAAAACTAAAACTATAATTTAAAAATTAAAAAACTGTATTGTTATATTTTAGTGTAGTAAAATAATAATAAAATCCACATCATAATTTTGATAAAAAAAATGAGTATTTTTGTTATTTTTTCTTTTTATTTCTCCAGGTTACCTTGTCTAATTACTTTGCAATTTGCACTCGTAATCATACTTTGGCTTAGTCGTTATGAATGTAAAGTATAATATTTAAATTCTAGACTTTTTTTTGAAAAATTATCTTTTAGACTTTAATATATATGGTCCATAATAGAATTTGAAATATGTGATACTTCTAAACAATAATAATAATTATCATAATAATAAGTGTCCTTTTTATTTAAATTTAACAGTTATATATAGGAAATATCTAAATTTCTTTAAGGATATAATATAAATGTCGTATTATAATAAAAGTGAGAATAATTTTAAAAATAGAATTATAGTATACTTACGATCTAATTCAAATGATAAAAGTATTTGCTATTGGAAGTAAATGTTTTAAGTTCAAGTCCTCACCTACACTAAATGAATTTTAAGTGAAATTTCACTTTTGCGGTGAATGTAAAAAATGACTATCTCCTATTTGTATAATCCGCAACTCGTAGGACTCCATTCAATAAAAAAAATAAAATCATAATAAATCCATTATATATGATTAAATATTAGAGATTGAAATGAATGTTATTTGATCAAAAGAAAATCTATATGCTAAATCTTGATATAAACATCAATCATAAGTTTACTCAAATAAAAAAAAAAATTCAGAAGAACTCCATCAATAGAAATTTTAAAACATTTTGACAATAAAGAAAGAATAAGAAAATGTAATATTTCACTTTAATGTGCCTTCAAACACCATCCAATAAATTTCAAAGATTTCATTGTTACACCCTAAACAACAACAAACTCATTGATAAAATAAACGAATTTTTACTCTCAGCACTTGCTACGAGGATACTTGCATCCTAATAATGTCCCTGTTGTTGAAATCGTCTAGTCTCACCCAAATCCCAAATATAAATGACCTCTGTTATAAAATATGTCAATTCTACTCTCAAGGACTGTGCCTTATGCTTGCCATTCCACTCTTGGTGGTTGCTTCACTGCTTGAAGAGGAAGGATTAAGCCCATACTCACTCGTGTGACCATATTCACTACTTTCATATTCTTGGCTATTGTCCATTACCACCTTCCTGAACTTCCTCATATCTGCGCTATAAGATGTAGTGTCATTATCAGAACTGCCAGAAGTAGAGCTGAATACTGTACTTTGTCCGGGTTTTACTCCTTCGTTCAAGTGTTCCAGCGAGACATCGCCTTCTAGTGCTCGAACAATCTGTTCATATGGATGCCCAAGTTTTTAGCATATTATTCCTTTCAAAATGTTGTAAACTTGAAAGTACTATTGCTGGCTTGCTATGCTAAAGTTATGTGATGTTATTGAAGGAACAGCTAATTAACCATGAATCAAATTAAGAATTTGGTAATCGAGTAAAGGGCTTAATCTTACTTGGCTCATTTTTGCCCGTCTCCTTGCTGAATGTCTAACAGCTGCACCAGCACAGGCCACCATTCGTGCCATCTCGGCAGGATCATAGTTGCCCTCCAACCGTGGATCTGCTAATTCAGAAAAGTCTCCATTCTCCAGAGCGCTGGCACAAATTGGTCTAGCCTATTGATGCAAGCAAAAAAAAATTATAACTTTAGCATTCGAGATTTTTAAAAGGAAAAGCGCTACTATAAGATACTGGATCATAGAGCTAATACAGTTGCTAAACCAGTTAAGTTTATAAGTTCATGAATATCTATAAATTGCAGAGGTTTGATTACAATCAAAAGAGAAGATTGTATCATCAATAAGATCCTCACCCAGTCCACTAAGCTCTCATCCATATCAGAAGTGAGATCAACAGGGCGGCGTCCTGTTATCAGTTCTAATAACATGACACCAAAGGAGAAAACATCAGATTTATCAGTAAGCTTGCCACTTGATGCATACTCGGGAGCCAAGTACCTGCAGTGGAAATCGCATAAATCAAAATCTTCCTCATCAAAATTACGTTTACTAATAATGAAACTAAAGTAAATTAAAATGAATGTAATTATGAGACTTAAAATGGAACGGTATTACAGAAAGATTCTCACCCAAAAGTTCCCATGACACGAGTTGACACATGAGTGTTATTGTCATTAGACAGCTTAGCCAATCCAAAATCCGCCACCTGATTGTAATTTAACATATGATCATCTAATCATTATCTAAAATGATTAAATCTGAACAATCCCAAAGGTTTTAAGCAGATCAATGATCAAGCATAACCAGTGGTAAGCTTACCTTAGCTTCAAAATTGTAATCAAGTAAAATATTTGCAGCTTTAATGTCTCGATGGATAATGCGCGGATGGCCTGCAAACATGCATCAATAACATTACGCAACTGTATAAAATGGTAGGTACATAGATAAAAGAATAGATCAGAATTGATGACTTACAGTCTTCATGTAAGTAGGCAAGTCCTCTGGCTGATCCCAAGGCAATTTTCAACCTAGTAGGCCAATCCATGGTTGGGCGACCCTTACCTGAAAAATCCATTATGAATATAACATTAGCAACATCTGCTGTAAATGAAAAGGCCTAACAATAACCACAATCAAATGGGCTTTCAGAGAATACCGTAAAGATGAAATTCAAGAGTTGAATTGGGTAAGAACTCATAAACAAGCAGTCTTTTGCCTCCTGCAATACAGTAGCCAACAAGGGAAACAAGGTGGCGATGGTGAACACGGCTAATAATCTCAACTTCAGCTTGAAATTCCCTATCTCCTTGTCCGCTGCCAGCTTTAAGACTTTTAACTGCGATTTCTTTCCCATTAGGCAATACCCCTTTATGCACATATCCGAACCCTCCTTGGCCTAATAGATTAGCCTGAGAGAAATTTCCAGTTACCGCTGCTAGTTCGTCATAGCTGAAGCTACTTTGGGTGAATCCAAGAGCAACAGAAGGATGTGGAGGAGGCAAAGGTGGTCCATATGGTCCAGAGAAATTAGAGCTCAGATCACTACTGGTCATTGCACCGAGAGGTAGTGGTGTTTGTGGACCCGGTGGCGGTGGCGGTGATGGCCATCCTCCATAGACACCCGGAGGTGGAGGTAGATTAGTACCCTTTTGGCTCCCGGCTTGCCAATTATTAACAGGTTGAGTTGAAGAATTGAAATAATTTCCAGCTGTGGGGTTGCAAATCGACATTAACTCATTATAAACTTATAATTAAGAACTTAAAAAGGAATATTGACATGATGTGATCAAAATACAAATTGTGCATCACAAATATTGTCATTTACTGGGTCGATACCATTGATTATTTATGCATTTTAGTTTGTTAGTTAAATTGAAATATAAATACAAGATAATTAATTGGATCAACATTTTATCATTTCCTCTGCTTGCGCTGCTGGGGGACCTACCTTTTTGAAAATTTAAATTTAAATTTTTCTATTTTTAATAAGATATAATTTACTGGAATATTAAATTAACAAAAAACCAATTATAGAAAATAATTAAAAATAAAAGGAATGGAAAAATTTAAAAACATATGTACAGCACAAAGCAATGTCAAATTATCACGAGTGTATATACGTACCATTGCCTCCAGGAGTTTGGTCTGCGTAGTAATCATATTCTATTCTCTTCTTTTTCTTTTTGCTTGCACACATGCATGCAATCAAGCCAAGAAGTACCAATACTGCCACCCCAACCACAACTCCAACTACAACGGGGACAAAGTTAATTTCACTACTTGATCCACCTTCATTTGAGGATCTATCTCTTGATCCAGGCGATACTGATCGTGGAGGTGGTGGTGAGTGACGGGAAGTGGATGATGAATGAGGTGGAGGTGGTGGTCTGTTGTTATCATCGCCATTGTCATTTTTTGATGGCGGAGGAGGTGAGGAATTATTATTGCTTGAAGAGGAAGGTGGTGGAGGTGAAGCATTGGAGTTATTATTTGGCGGTGATGGTGAAGAATTTGAGCCGCTTGGGGGTGGTGGGGAGGCATTGTTCGGTGGTGGTGGAGAGACATTATTTGGTGGGGGCGGTGATGATGAATTCGGAGGGGGTGCTGAGGATGGAGGGGGTGAAGATGGTGGAGGAGATGATGGAGGTGGTGAATCTGTAGACGTGGGAGGAGGTGGTGGAGAAGCTGGAGAATCTGGCGGTGGGGCAGAAGCCATAACAGAAACTTCCCGCCGATGTTGACCTTAAAAGAGGTTGGACAAATCCCACCACTCCTCCAAATGATCGCCCTCGTAAAATCCCTAACAACGAGTTATAGCATTTACGTTGATCAGCTAGAATTAAAAAAAAAAAAAAAAATAAAATAAATAAGTGAGCATGCATGTTGAAGTTAAAGTTAAAGAACAGAAAATGCAATGCAGCTGGAGATCAATTAATCGATTAAAAGAATATGTAATTTTGAAGCAACGTTGCCATATGCTATTCCTAATATCATCCATTTGTTATTGTTTTTCAGAGTGAGAGTACCTATTGGAGAAGGGTAGAAGGATTTCTCAAAAGGTAGAAAGGAAGGGTCTTTGCATGGGTAATAGAGTTGCATGAAACCAAAAAAACACTTCCTATAAAGTTGGAAATTTCTTTTCTTCGTGAGGAGTTTATCTCTTTTTCCTACTTTTATGCTGCACCTACCCTTTCAAATCATACAAATATTATACCCAAAATATTGGTAAAATGTATGTCAATTTCGGGAGACTAATAATATTGGTGGTCCAAGGGAAAGGTGAAAAACGGAAGACTTGCACATTTTTGAGTTTCTTTTCTACGAGATGCACCTTGTTTATGAGTTGTCTTGTAGCGATGGTAAACCTGTTTTGGGCTGGAGTTAGTTGGTTTAGTTGCATAAGTTTTTCAACCATTTTTAGGCTGCAATATTTCTAGAAAAGGTTCATTTTAAGCCCCTAATATAATATCCCGACAGTAATATAGGCATGCAAAAGTTTGATATGCACAGCAATGGGAGTTGCAAAATCTGGTTATAGTCACAGTGGACAGTTGTTTGCGTGGTTTTTATTTGATTTATAGAATCTGTTTATGTTAGTCTTTGTTTACATGCAAAAATCAAAATCTATGAGGTTATGGAATTTGTATACCTTTGTCAAATTCAATACCTAAGAGAAAAGAAAAATTAAAGTCAATTACTTTATTTGGTTTGTAATACGTTTTTATGTCTTTTTTTTTTTTAGCTCCAAGAATTCTCCATGGATTGCATGATTGTTAGTAGCGCTTGGCTTTTATATGCAGTTTTGGTTTTGCCTTTTAAGCTTTTACAATACTGTGGCGGAAAAGTATTAAATTATTTGCATATGGTTTAATTAAAAAAAATAAAATTCATATATTTAAACATATATTCACTTTTAGTAAAAATCTTATTTAGTCTAAATGTATACATCAAATTGATAAATAATTGACACATATTTATTACTTTAAATAGTTGAACATTTATTAATTATTCAATATCAAAATATAAATACTTATATATACATATCACTTTCTTATTTGTTATGGGTTTATACATCTTAGTATAAATAAATAATTATTTATTTATTTGATTTAATTAATTCGATTTAAAAGTTTGATTTTTAAACAAAAATTATACTATTTAAGTTAAAAAATAATTGTTTTTATCAAAACTTGAGGTTTATATATATATATATAATTTTGAAATTTAACTTGATAAAAGAAGGAGGTTTACAAAAGTTTAGACTCACAATAAATATAGCCACCACGAAAGAAAGAAAAAAGGAAGATATTATAAAATAAAATAAGGAGAGTTGAAGAAAGAAAAAAGAAAATTTTTAATTTCTCACGTGGGTATATTATATTGGCGGTTATCAAATTTTATATTTTATAATAAAATGATGTTAAATTTTTGATTTGCAAATAAATGGTTGTTAAAATTTAATTTTAATGACATCGGTAAATTTTTTCGACACACTTAGAAAATAAATTACATGAATTATCACCAAATTTTGCAATTTCTAACAAAAAAGTACTAAACATTTGATCTATTACGAAAAGGTATTGCTCAAGTATTTTTTTAAATTAAAATTTTAATATATTTTTATTATAAAGTAGAAAATTTTGTGATTACTCGTATAATTATCTTTACACTCGCTAGAAAAACTTCTTAGTGTTGTTAAAATTAAAATTCAGTAACTATTTAGTTATAAATCAAAAATCTTGTATCTTTTTGTTATAAAATACAAAATTTAGTGACTATTAATATAATTCACCACTTCTCATATCTAATCATAATAAATAACCACTATTTTAATTTTTTATTAAAATTACAGGATTAAAAATAATAATTAATCATTTTAATATACTTTTATGAGTTAAATGTTTTTTACCTTAAAATTAAAGTAAATAGCCGCCTACCTATATGTTGCACGACCGTTATTATTATTTTGATTGTAAAATTAAGTTGATAAATATAATTTAATAAATTTTTTAATATTTAATACTAATTTATTATATTTTAAAAAATAATAATAAACTAACTAGTTTTAGATTTTTTTAATCTTTTAAAATTTTAAAGTTTTATTAATATAATAATATAAAATTATTTTAAAAATATTAATTAATTAATTTTAATATTATATAAATTAACACTATCAAAATAATTGATATTATTTTTTTAAAGTAAACATTTATTATATAATTAAAAATTAATTTATAATTAAATATAATAAAAAATATAAATTATTTTCTACAATTAGAATTGTTATCTAATTAGAAAATTAATTTATTAGTTAATATAGTATTAAAATATAATTAATATGCTATTTTCTAAAATAGAATTAGTATCATTATTTGATTAGGAGACTATTTATTAGTTAATATAATATTAAAATATAAATTTTTAGAATCAGATTCAGTATTTAATTAGAAATATAATTTTTTAATCAATAAATTAATAGAAAAAATTATAAAATTATACATAATCTTAAATTTTATGCATAAAAAATAAATACATATGTCAAAATAAATAAATACACATTTTAAAATAAAATTTTATCAACTTGAATCCACCAAATTTTGAAATCTGAAAACATCTAAGCTTTATTAATGGATTAAAGAATTATCTCCAACATATTACTGTGTTTCGATTTATAATAAGAAAAATATTTTTAGTGTGTGATTAGACTATAAGTCACCGACCTGTAATTTTAGAACTCTCCCTTCAAATTCAAAAAGATTAAATAAACAAAATTAAATTTGAAAAAACAGACGAATTACAGGTCAGAACCAGCTTTCCATGACCAAGCAGACTACAAACTAGAAAACGGCCCAACTTTCTGAAAAAAATTTATTCCTTTAAAAAATAAAGAAATAAAAATAAAAATAAAACAAATAAACAGAGCTTTTCTTTTCTTCGTCGTCTCCTAGTAGCAGTAGAATCCACCCAAGTACTTGCACAATCGAAGTTTCTCCTACAACAAACAACAAAAGGAAACCCTAAGGCAGGTCGATCAAATTCAAATCAATTCAATTTCATCAGAACTATGCCTTCACGTCGTAGAACTCTTCTTAAGGTCATTATTCTCGGCGACAGCGGGTCAGTCACCGTTACTTGTTATATTTCTTATACATAGGGTTCTGTTGTTAAATTACGTGGATCTTCGAGATTAGCATTAATCTGATCGAGTTATTCTTTGTTTATTTCCTTCCTTAATTAATTTGTGGATTCCTCTATTACTGTGACCTTAAACATGAATCTGAAGAGGCCCTAATTTTGTGTCTGTGAATAGTAATTGACCATTTATTTTTGGTCTCCGAGCATTATTTTTTTATTAGGGCAAAAATTGAGTGTCTGATTTGTTTCTTTTAGCTGTTATTACTTGTTGTTTTGATGGAACTTTTAAGTTGATATGTTTGGCATTTTGATTGTGCTTTTCAGGGTGGGAAAAACTTCTTTGATGAATCAGTATCCTTGAGCCTTTTTTTCATTGGTGGATGTGATTGTTGATCTTATAATTTCGTTTATTAAAGAAAAAGAAATGTAAGCTTTTATGTGGTATTATTTTGTTTTCTTCTTGACTTAATTGTTTTTAGATATGTAAATAAGAAGTTTAGCAATCAATACAAGGCAACAATTGGAGCTGATTTCTTGACTAAGGAAGTTCAATTTGAAGATAGGCTCTTCACTTTACAGGTTGGTGGGCAGTATGTAATGGTTTTAATATCAAGTAGTTCAGTTATGTACTATTAATAAAGCATTACTTGCACGACTGCATATGGTTTGTTTCTTTTAATTTGATCTTTTTAGCTGCAGATGTTTTGATTTTCTTGCCTGATCCTTTTTATTTTAAAGATCATATTATATTTTTGCTACTCAACTGATATAATGAGTCATCAACATCTTTCCTATAATCTTTTAGGGACACCCTTTTTTTTAATTTGTTGCTTGTCATTCCATGGGATTCAGTGCTATGGCAATGTCCTGGGAAACATTTTGGTGTTCTCCAGTCTTCTTTTGATTTTTTTACTTGATGAGCCGAAACGAGGATTAATTTGGTTATACTTAAGCTGCTTGCTGTGTCGGTGCATCAGATTTGCTTAACTGGAATCTATTTGGTGCATGTCATTTATTTACCTCATTGCTGTACTTTGAATTTCTTTGTGCTTGTCATGTGCTACTGAATTCTTAGTAAATTTTCCAGTGTTTTGGTTGTGGTGCTATACCAAGCATTTAGTGTTCTGTTGTTTTGGTAGATCTGGGATACAGCTGGCCAGGAAAGATTCCAGAGTCTTGGTGTTGCTTTCTATCGTGGTGCTGATTGCTGTGTTCTCGTATATGATGTTAATTCAATGAAGTCATTTGATAACCTTAACAACTGGAGAGAAGAATTCCTTATTCAGGTATTCTGTTGATCTATTTGCAGATAACAGGCAATTATGTTGAATAGAGTCTATGATTGATCAGTTGTTTGCTTGATACACACTGCAAATTTATCTATCTGCAGGCAAGTCCTTCAGATCCAGAGAATTTCCCATTTGTTGTTCTTGGGAACAAGATTGATGTGGATGGTGGAAATAGTAGAGTGGTATGTATCTTCTTGAACTTGTTTCCCTATACACTATTATGTGTGTTTGTGGACATGTTTATTCATATTCTTATTCATATTCTTTAATGTGCTGAAGTGAATACATTGCTTGACTCCAGGTTTCAGAAAAAAAGGCAAGAGCTTGGTGTGCATCAAAAGGGAATATTCCATACTTTGAGACCTCTGCCAAAGAAGGCATTAATGTGGAAGAAGCTTTCCAATGCATAGCAAAGAATGCCCTGTTGAGTGGGGAAGAGGAAGAGATGTAAGTGCTAAATCGCCATTTGCAAACACCTTTACGGTCTTTTCTCTTTTCTGGTGATTACTCATGTTTCAGAATGCACATTGATTAATTTGACCAATTTGTTTGTTTAGTGATATCTAGTCATCCTCTGGTATAGTTTTGGATTCAGTTACATGTCGAGATGTTTGACCATTTGATTTGGTGGCCAAATAGATAATTTGAGCAGTGTAATTGATGTTTTATATGTATCCATTTTCTGTTTGAACTATCTGAAATACGCTAATATAATCCTTTTTCTGCTGTTGTGCTGCTGGTGAAGATACTTGCCGGACACCATTGATGTTGGAACCAGCAGTCAGCCTAGGTCAACTGGATGCGAGTGTTAAATTGTGGGTTGATTTTTCAGCATCAATAAAGTACCTTTACAAGTGTTATAAATGATTTGGCCTCTTTTTAGCTGTTTCTATTGATATGTATGAAGGCAATACTGTACATTAGTGTTTGTGGGAAGCAAATTCGTCAAATGGTGCCAATTCTGGGTGCCTGTCTGTAATACTGTTTTATTTGTTCAGGTTGTGTTTGATTTCTTGTTAGGCACTATCTCATTATTGTGCACTAGTCTTGTTACTATAGTGTTTTGTTTTCTTATTTATCATTTATCAAGATACTCGAGAGTTCCTTCCAGAGATGTATTAGATTATTGTATGCATCAGAAACATTTTCCTTGTGAACTCCTTGACCCGTTCAGAAACTGAGGTTAGTGGTTCAATGTCACCCTTTCAATTTGAAACATAGCTCTGCCGGGAACAAACACTTGTTAAACTTCGTTACTACAAAGACTTGAGAGATTATGACCCATTTAAAAATTGCGATCCCGAAATCTGTTTTATAAAATTTAGTCTTGGCAAACTACCTTTATGGATAAAGCAGTTTTATTGAATTGAAAAAAAATCTAAATTTGGCGTTTTAACACTCACTAATCCAAAGGGAGACGTTAAAGGGTTTCTGATTTCACTTGCGAGTTTAATGGATAATAATTTATAACACTCGTACTTTCGGGAGCATCACGTACACTTTTTAGTTATTCTCATGGGTCGCGAATCCTTTTAATTATTTCTTTGCTAGAAAAGTTGATGATGTGCTTACATACCCAAGAAGATGCAGCTACATAAGGTAACTCAATGCCTCGAATTTGCATTTGGGGGTGTGTAGGATCCTCTAACAAAGTTTTAAGTGATACTTATGCTCTATCCATAAACAGTAGACTTCCTCGCATACAGATCAATGGGCAGGCCACCGATAGGCAGCTTCAACGGATATTTAGTGATTCTCGGAGATGCACCTCCCCTCTGTGATTCAAGGAGAATGAACTTGTTCAGGAGACCAGGAATGTCATCTTGCTTATGGAGAAACAAAGTGTTCCGAGTGCTGATCGTACCATATACTTCCTCATGCAAAATAACTAATAAGAAAATTCATCTTTGTTGACCATTAATCCAAATCTGGTTTCTCAAACAACTAGCAGCCTACATTCTGGGGACAGTATGAAATGCTGCATAACATTACATACTGGGCATCACTCATTTATGATGTCTACAGTATATAGACCGAACCTTACAAATTTGCAATCATCGTATCTGAGCAGTAAGCTGTTAGGTTTTCATCCCCGTTTGTATTAAGTATGTTGAATGCTCCCTGCTAGTCGGACCACGCAGCAACAGCTTTGTAGGGAAGATGCCTGACATCTCCTCCCAAGATAATTTCATGGATGAGATATTAGCGATACACATAAATATGAACTCGAGTTGGCGGTCCATTTCTGGAATAAAACCACGCCTTGAGAACATTATAGAAATGGTTTCAAGATTTAAAAAAAAAAAAAAACGAGAGATCATATCATCAATGCTCTCTACCCTATAAAGCCAATGATATGTGAAAGAAAGAAAGCTCAGATACAGTAGCATTAGTTGGATCTGAGTTACTGTACGAGGACCAACAGAGTGGAATTAGACTTGATTAAAACATGCCCAGAGATTTGACTTGGAAACAGATTAGACTTAGTTTCAAAGACACACCAAAACCATATTTTCCACAATTACATCATTACAATGCAGATGGCACCTGCAGACCAGCATCTCCCTTCCAGCTGTTTTAACTATTAACTGACTATTCATACTATTGACTTCTCAACGAGATGGGTAAATTGGAAAATGTAGGTTTAGAACTAGGGTCACTTCTTTCATTTGATCCTTTTGCTCAGAGCATGTTTTTCCTTCAACTCAGTCGTATCAGTTGCTACCCTAGGGATATTAACTTCGGTTATCATCGGCTGGCAAATTTTCAAGTTCAAAATTATAGGCAGGCAAACTTTGTAAAAGCACCTAATAAGATCTCTGCCAACCTCAATATATAGTAAGAACAACTGCAAGGGGCACTCAGAAAAATGGCTGGCAACTAATTGGTGTAAAAAAAAATATATATATCAATGGAACTCTATTCACATGCCTCCTGGGGGAAGACTACTTTGTCACAACTGAAGAAAGATTGTCCTGCCCAGAAGGCCGAATTGAATTTCCTGCTGTAGTTGATACAAATGGGTTAGACGGGATAGGAGCCAATGCCCCGATGGGTCTTGAAATTGGGGGCCTTTGGGAATTCATGTTCACAGGGGGTCTTGGTATTGAGTTTGCAATATTCATTGCGATTCTATTGGTGGGTAATGTCGGTGGCATTGCTCTAGACGAGGATGGTGGTATCCCAAGTCGGGTTGCAATAATCTGCGCTCTCTCATGATACAGCCTCTGCCTTGACTTGTCGAGTTGCTCCCTAACCCTCATGATTATATGGTCCATTTCATTAAAGAAAGACAACTTCGTTTCCAGCTTATGCAACTGCAACCAAAGGTCAGAAAGGTCAGCTGTATTATAACACATGGAGAACTCGTTAGCATATGAAAATACCTGCTTTTCTATCAATGATGCAGCAAGTTGTCTGATTTGGTCTTCCTCCTGGTTTGCAAGAAGTTTAGCCTTCACTGCTGCTGCTGAGAGTGCAGAAATTGCAGCACTCTTTATTTTATCGATGTTATGATCATCTTTAATCTCATTACTATCAGGCTTCTCTTTCTTTCCGTCCTTCTGGTCCTCGTCTGCAAAAGAACAAATATACAGAAATAAAATTGGAGGAAAACTGACGATCAACTAGGTTTACAAATTAATAGCAGGACACTTCAATGACATAGGTCTTCTTATAAACCAAATTGGACCTATTCCCTAGACTAATTAATGATCCAAATTCCATCATCACAAAGGCATCCACCCACCCACCCACACAAAAAGACCCACACACAGAGTTTGGGGAGGAAAGTAGAGAGAGAGACCTGGAGTTTCTCCATTTTCAACCAACGATATTGGGGCAACAGGCTGTTGTTGAGGCTCTTTTGCTTCTGAAGGCAGTGAAGACAACATTTTTACATCCTTTGGTGCCTCTGTAGGGTGAGAGTGATCTCCTGCTGAATTTGTTTTCACTTTTTGCTGTTGCTCAATGTTCTCTTGGGGCAGAGAATGCGATACCATGTCTACATCCTCTGATACCTCTGCAGCTTGAGAGGGCTCTTCAATCAACACTGATGCAATTGACTGACAAGGTTCATTAGAATCAGAAAGTTTCAAATCAGATACCATATCCACATCCTTAGAGATCTCCGTAAGCTGAGAATGCACAGTCGGTAAGGATTGTTCTGTTTCCTTGACGGAACTTGGTGGAGTTTCGGACTTGGATGATATCTCATTTGTTTCTTTCAAAATACTCATTTGAGGTTCTTTTTCTGACTCTGATTCATTAAATTCCTTCAATTTACCAGGTTCAACTTCCGCATGAGAAGCTGCAATGCCTGCATAGTTTACAGTGTTTAGTTTCTTGTTGGATTCTTCATTTGAAGAATCTGGAGGCTGCTTTTCTTCTGGAGCAAAAGCTTCAATTTTCTTGTTGCTGGAATCATTTAATAAATCACTGCCATCCAGAACTGATGGAGAGTCATTTCCTCTCTGGGTTTGCCCCTCCTGGTTGTCTTTAGCAGCATCTTGATTAGAAATTTCAGTGGCACTGCTGCAGATTTCAAACTGCATGAGTCACAAACCCAAAAGTTGCCAAAAATAATTTGATGTAGGGAAAAAGGTTACGCACCAACCAATACCAGCTGGCCCCTTTTTATCATCTGGTGGATCTTCCAAAAGAAAGCAGTGCCTTGCTGCCAGCTGCATGCCAGGGGATTCACTATTTAAGGATTTCAAAGAGCTCTGAGCAGAAGCAATAGCAACATCCCTTCCCACCAATCTTCCCAAAAATGCTGCCTATAAAGGAGATGAACAGCGTGTAAGCTAAAAGAAATTATACTCAAATATGGCAGTCAAAAGAGAGATTTTACTGCTTGCACTGTAAGGTGCATGTCTCATGGCTACCTTTTTCGTTTTTCTACTTGTAAAGAATGAAGGCATATTAATGTAAGTAAAAAAGAGATTCAGGCACGCAAAGACAGAGACCAAAAAATTAAGGGAGGGAGAGAAATATTACAAGCACATTCAACATGGGCAAAAATTGATTTTGTCACTCTCCATATAAACAGCAGGGGTTTTTTAGAAAACACCAAAATAGAAGCAATCTATTGATGCATATTGTACTTAGAGCGCGTCAGAACAATTTTTTCTTCGGTGGACAGGTGGGGAAGCATCAAGCATGTCTGTTGTTAATGAAGTCAGCTTCACATTCAAGTAGGAACTGTTGATTATCAATAGTTGTGTTAACATAAGTTCTTTTTTGGTACTAGCAAGTTCATTTCCAGAGCTACCTGACGAAATGCCCATGGATATTAACATTTTACTTACCAAAGCCATGACAGGATTTCCAACCTCCGCAAATGAAAGTCGGTTTTCTGGAGTAGAAGGATAGCCAACACCTTCAAATGCTTCAGTAAGAGCTTTGAGTGCAAAATTTTCACCCATATGTTGATCGGCCTTCACTTCACTAATATCTTTTGATTTTGAAGTTTCCTCAACAATTATAGCTTCACTGCCATTGTCAGGCCTTGCAATTTCCTGACAAACTTTTACTTCATTTGCATCTTCTGTTGAGGAGGTTAACGTCTGATCCTGCTTAGCACCAGTCTTATCCTCGGTTGTTTCCATTCCATCTTTAGGAGCAGATGTTTCATCCATGTTCGCAGGTGGATCTGTAGTTTCTTTGGAATTCCCATCTACATCATCACAACAGTCAAAGAAGACATCCTCGATTGGCATTTGAACAAAGTGCAATATACACTGAGCTTTGGTTTTTGTGGCAACATGCTCTGCAATCTCATTCCAGTTTTCTTTATAAAGTTCCAATGCTTCAAGGAGAAGTAAGGTCTCCTGATCAGTCCACTTTCCACCACTTATGCCAGGAGCCTCAGCAGGCTCCATAAGAATAAAATCAGATGAAGACATGTCTGAGCCAAACTTCCCATTATTAAAGCAGTCAGCACATAAATCATAATCTGCCTGTCAACAAGAACATAATCAAAAGGAATAAAGATCATGGCAAAAACAATTTGTGTTAAAAAATAATCCATCAATCATCAATTCTACGACCGTGGCAAAAATGGCTCATGTCAAATTAATCCATCAATCATCAATCCCACTATAATCTGAAAATCATTTATTCAAAATTTCACTGTTAAGCACAATACAGCCATAAGTGGCTAACTCAGAAGATACATGATGTAAGGATTCCTCATTTCTTAAATCTGAATAAAAACAACAGAGTCATGCAAACAACATGCTTATGTGTATGTTTCTGACCTCTTGATCATAATAAATACAGTTCTAAGAATTAAACATTTGAGTTATTTTCCATTTTGATGAATGTGGTTTTTACAAGTTTCTGAATGTGGAAAAAAAAAATTCAAAATCCAAGACAGGCTGGCAAGATGCAGACTAGAGCTCTTTTTCATGGTTTAGCAATTCCCAAAATAGTAAACAAACAATGGGGTTTTTTAGTTGTGTTACAGGCATCCCATTGGTATTCTGCTCCGCAGAATTTCTCAATACTGACATGAATCAACAAGCAGGGGTTCACAATCCTCTACGTTGCAAGCTGTCAATAAACCATTTGTTATTGCAAACTGATGTCTGTTATGATTATACCCATCCCTTAGCATATGAGACTTCCAATTTTAATCCTGCAAACAAGAACTTCCTTGCAATGTAACACAATGTCCCAATAATATAAAAAATTACCCGATTCTGACAGCTTTGTCAAAAAGATCATGTACATAAGAAAATTTAATAGCACCTTTTTGACATTGCAGAAAATGTAACACTCCATAACATGTTTGGCATGAATCCTTATCCTTGTTTTGTGCACAGAAGTTCTAATATGGTCAACAGGAGATGCTGCATTTTATTAGTGTGTCTTGTGCTTGACTGGACACCACTCATGTGGTGCGGAACTGGAACCTTATACTTAGATGACAATTAACTAAAGAAAACATCTCTTCCTTCTACAGCACAAGCAAATAACCGATGAACTCTAGAGAACAACCAACCTGTGTCTGGCAATGGTACCGTTTCCGGGAGCAATCGGCTGAACAAGAATTGCAGTGGTACTCAACAGCTGGTCCCTCAGGCCTCACCAACTCATCTGCAATTGAAGAATCAGGAAAGAACCCAGATGGCAAAGCAGGAGAAGAGACATTAGGCCTAGAAATAACAGGCAGGCATGGTTGAATGGTTTCAAAGTGAAATAACTTTTCTAGCAACAACTCCTTTTCCGATCTTCCACCACCATCAGCATTGGCAGGAGAATCTGTTTGTGGGAATGGGTGGAAATTTATCAATCCCCAATAGTCCAAGAATTCTAGCACCTCTTGCTTTGCATCTACGTCTGCAACATCAAGCTCTGACAGATCTTTCAATTCAATCTGTACATTTGGATTTAAATGAAATCTTTTTACAATCCAATTACGTATCTCCATGTAGATATCAGGTGTCCGAATTTTAGACTTTCCATTAAAGAATGAAGGCAAGGCACGCTCCTCAAGGGGATGAATTTTTGGCCATGAAAACCAGCCTGTAATCGGAAGAAAGCAGTATGGCCCAATTCAGTAACTTCTCAGACAGTCACATGCACACAATTGCTCGTGCTCTTATTTTAACAACCAAAGCTTAAGAACCTTGTCATCAAACAATTTCTAAGAAATAAAGATAACTAAATGCATGAAAATGGAAGTTGCAAAAGAAGTTTTAACAAAAGAAGCAACTGAAATGTCTTCCGCAATTTTTTTTACTACAAATAGAAAAGATATGTACATAAATCAACGCAAAAAAAGAAAACACTTAAAAAGAGAAAATACACTCACCGCAATGATGAGGCACGACATGAGCATTAGAATCACGAGATCTGATAACCTCAAACTCAGCTTCTATACCACCCTTCAACTCCTCCAATTTACTCACCTCCTCTTCCAATGCCGCTATCGTTGCTGCTTCCGTCGCTGTCACCGCTGCCACCTTCTCTTCCACCTTAATCCCACCACCCGCCGCGGTAGATCCTAAATTGTTAGGGCTCTGCCGCGCTCTAGTCAACGGACCACCGTTATGGACCGGAATTTGAGAGATCGCCGCTTTCTCTCGGGTTAACCGTTTTGATGGCGTAGATGAAGCGTTTGAAGTTGATAGTGCGTTTGCTTTCCTCTTCTGTCCACTGGCTCTCCGCCGGGACGATGACGTCGGCTCGGCTGATGCCGGTGAGTCTCCTCCCGCCGTGGCCGAGCTCCCCCCCGCCGGTTTGTCCTCCATTATGAGTGAGTTTTGTCGAGGGTTTTTTCTTCGGTTTCTATAGAGTGATGATGATATACACCATTTCTGTGAATTGCTATTAGCAGAGGTGCTTTTATTGTTTTCATGTAATGTGAAGTGAATTTTGTCGTGGCACTGTGTCAAAGTTGTGTGTGGCAATAGTCAGTCTTAGCGTGGATCGGTTTTCGGTGTTTGTGTGCAGCAGCGGTCCATGATATGATGGTAGGGGGTTCGCATATCTGTCGATCTTCGTCGTTTGTGTTTAGACTTGGCTGTTAGAATATTGATCTATGGTGTGAAAGAGAGGAATATTATAGTCGTGGTTTCTGTCTATAACTCTTACGTGAAGAAATGGGCCTAAGACTTGTAGGCAAGTAGTCCAAGATAGGAAGCAATGGCCCAAGAAGAAAATATAAAAGAAGTAATAAGCCCGGCGGAAAAATAATAACAAAGAAGGAAACAGAAATTCCATTTTACATATTATGTAGATTTAGGATTGGAATTCCAAAATAAGACAATGACAAAAATATACGCACAATTCGATCCTTGACTCTATTACTTCAACGATGATGGAGTACTGTATTATTTAAGCAATAACATTATCATTTTCTCGAAACGTCACTTTTTATATTATATTTGATTAAAATTTATTTATAAATTTAAAAGTTTATATATTTTAAATAAAATAAAAATTAATTTAAAATTTTACATATAAATTAAATTTGTATGAAATTAGTTATAGTTAAATTAAATTTTAATAATCTTTAAATATTATTTTATATTACTAAGGCGATATATTTCATAATAATAAAATATTTCATAATTGGTAGAAATGTGCCAAATGACTATACATTTTTTAATTAAGTTTAGTTGAAATTTATTTTGAGAGATTAATCAAGTATTACTGCAGAACTAAGGTGGCTTGAGCCACTATTAAATAGCAAATTCCCACACCTTTTTTTGCATTGATTGCGAGCTACAGCAAACAATTCAATCAATTCTAAGCGGATATGGCTTTTACTAATTAAGTAAATAATCTAATAAAAACCATAAAAAGTTATTTTCAGGAAAGAAATAATAAAAGGCTCATTTGCAATAATAATAAATAGAAAAAGAAAGAGACAAATACTCATCACTTTCTGAGTGAACATTATTTATTCTTATAAATATATTTGGATTGGGCATCTGATTATTAGGGTTATGAACATGGCAAACATTTCGGTTAATGTTAGCTAGCAAATAAATAATTTGGATTTTTTCTCTTTTTCTTTTACCACGATATATATTAAATATATAATAATTGAATAACATCACATTTATACGTATGCATGTGTAAATAGCTATGGACCACAGATGTCAAAAGTATAGAATTTATTTGCTTGCTACTATTGCTAAAATTATTATTTATCTAATACAAATATTTGTCTCTCAATTTTACCAGAACTAAAACATCAACTCGGACATTCTAACACAATATTACGACTCTTTTATTGGAGCACTTATTATCACACATGAAACATACAAATACAGTTGGCATTAAGGATCACTGCATGAGTCCATAAATGTGCTTCTCTTAATCATTATAAACTTAAAGATTGGGTATCGCCTCGAAATCTTCAGCAAATGATTTATCTTCTTTAAGGCCAACATCATTATCATATACTGAGGCATCAGGTCTCGGTTCAAAGTCTTTGACGAAAAAAGATTTCTTTTCTTTGAGAATAGAATCATTGTTGTAAACTGATAGATTAGGTACCGGCTCAAAATTCTTGAAGAATGACTTACTTTGACCTGGTTTTATATCATTATGATTAATCGTTTCATCAGGATCTTTAAATTCCTTAACAAAATTCTTCAGCTCAGAATCATCAGTTGTGTGACAATTGATTTTTGAGCTTGCAGCAACTTCTGGCAATGGCTGATCTTTCATTACACCTCTAGGCCAGTACTCTCCCACATCTTTTCTTGCATCTGTGGTGCTAGTAACCTGTTCATGATCAAGAAAAGAGTGGCATAACTAAATCATCAGTATATATTTCAATTAAAATCAGATGTAAAATAGTACGATTTCGTAAACTGAAAAATGCTTACCAAAACAAACAAGAATAAAGCGATGAAAGGGAAGGAGGAATTCATTTTCATACTCTTGTAAACTGAGTGCAATCTTAGTTACTTGGAAGAAAGTCATCTAGCCTGTTACTCTATATATAGCCCAGAAATTAATGCAAAAAGAAAATATAATAATAGCTTAAAATAAATAAGTACTGCTAGAAGGATGATTGGACTGGACATAGGAAGCAAATTAAAAAATAATTGAAATACAAAGGGATAAATAATGTATATCTGTGGATTAAAATGGTAGCAATTATGAGCTTTGGGGGTCCTCTACATGTCTTCTTTCTTATGCACCATCATAAATCTAACCGACTTTTTCAAGCATAGTTTTCGGATATATTTGGGTTGGAATTATCTTGCTTGTCCCCTATGTTTCTTACTCCCTTCTTTCTTCTTTTTTCTTTTTCCTTAATAAAAATGGCTTACTAGCAAAAGGAAAATAAACAAACTAAAGACATGGTCTTGTCTTATAGTGGCTGATATCTTTTTCTTTCTGTACTCTTATTGATACAAAAATGTCCTACTTTTAAATGTAATATCTATTTATTTCTTTTTCCGATGATTTTCCAGAGCATTTCTTTTCTCAAGCAAACTCATGCGGACATCTGGCACTTCTTTCGTGCTGAAGTTCAAGTAAATACTTATTTTGTTATATCATTAGCATAATGCACTAAAAATGATTCTGAGATTCACACGATTTATCTATATATATATACACGCTTATTTTCTAATTAAATAATGCTTTAATCATAAAAAATAATATAGTTATACATTAATTTACATAGACATAGTTAATATCTTAATCTGTAATTCTAAAATTAGTATACTGATCATATTATTAATTTATAAATATATGAATACAAATCTTAATGTTATTAATTAAGTTGTTTCTTAAATTATTATCCATATGTATTCAATCTATTATTAATTAAACTCTACTTTAAAATATTTAATTTTAAAACTGAAAAATAGTTATATAACAATAGCAATCGATATAATATTCTTTTTTGGTTTAATTAATCTTCCAATAGCAATCTTAAATTATTATCTATAGAAATTCTTTTTTCTGCTAATTTTTTTTAGTATAGAAAGATTAATTCATAATGCATAACAAGAAGTAGGATTGCATAGCGCTATTTCACAAAACTTACCATCTTTATACTGTTTTTCCTACAATCTATCTCTTAAATAAATAATTTAGTTGAAATTTGTAATTTTTGTTTATATATTTGAATCGATAAATTTTGATATATATTTATATTTTAAATAATTAAATATATATTAATTATTTGATATTTTATAAATATAAATATATTTTCTTATTTTCTGAAATGCATATATATAAATTCGGGAGAAGAGATTGTGGTTGGCTGGAACAAATGGCGGTAACTTCTACGACAATAAGGTTCTTCTTTTTATTGTATTGGAATTGATAGCTAAACAAAATATAAATAAAATAGATTAATTATTTATTCATATTGCATTATTATTTTAATTTTAAAATTAAATTCTTTAAATAAAAGTTCATAAAATTTTTAATATTTAATATTTATTTATAATATTTTAAAAATAATAAAATTAAATATTTTATTTATTATTTTTAAATCTTTTAATTTTTTAAATTTTATATAAATTAATACTATCAATATAATTGATATTATAATATTATACGATTAAAAATTATTATATGATTATAAATTTAATTTATTAATAAATATAGTATTTAAACAAAATTTAAAATGTTATGTTTTAAAATTAGAATCTTTATTTAATTAAAAGTTAATTTATTAGTTAATATAATATTAAAATATAAAATTAGTATGCTATTTCTTATGGTAGAGTTAGAATCATTTTTAGTTAAGAAATTAATTTATTAGTCTATATAATATTAAAATATTATAAAAATATTATTTTTATTATTAAAATTAATATTTAATTAGAAATGTAATTCATTAATAAAAAATTAATAGAAATAAATTATAAAATTTCAAACACATTTAAATTTTAAGTGTCAAAAATAAATACACATGTGAAAATAATTTTTTATGTATTAAATATAAACACAGATATCAAAAAAATTTAAATCCCATAAATAAATAAATAAATATATATATAGCCATAACATTTTTTTACTTGCTTTTTGTTACCGTGACCCAGTAATTTTTTGTTTACATTCGATTGTTATTAGCTTTTATCTTAAGGGATGCATTAAAAAAATTTATGTCATTTATTATTTAACTATTTTTAAATAAAAAATATATGATTAAAAATCATGATAAAATAGTATTTCATCGTTAAAAAATTATCAATATGCAAATATTCAGTCATTTTATTTTGGTCAACTATTATTATTATATTACACGTATTTCATAATATAAATTAAGAGCTCAATAACTTAAATTGTTTGACATCAAATTAATTTTACTGGATCAATAACTTTTTAAATTATAATTTAATAGCTAAAAGATAAAATTAAGAATTATTAAACTGTAAATTCATATTATCATTATACGGGTAATATAATAATAGTTATTGATTAGAGTGAAGTTAATCGAATCCTTACAAATCGAGAATTTTAATAATAAAATAGTTTTCTTATGATAGTTTATAACCTCTTCTATCTTTTTATCTAAAAAGAATACATTCTAAAAATTATAAAATAAATTAATTTCAAATATATATATATATATATATAATTAATTTTTATTTCAATTATTTTGTTTTATTATATTCCTGTCAACTTTATATGATAGCACTAGAATATTATGTGAGGGGGCATGTGGGCAATAATGTGGAATTTCTTTCCGGCTGGCAGGATGCTAGAAATGTAAACCATTTCTTTATTTTGTATACCACACAAAAATATTGTATGGCCTCTAGATTACAACAAATTCTGCCTCAAATTATTGGAGAAGATCATAATATAAAAGGTTAGGTTATATTTGATAATTAATAACTTGATTTCACATGAATTTATGCATCTGTTAAAGAACATGAGGAGAAGAAGTTAATATGACCGAAGCTCCATATTAGTAAGGCATATGAATGTGTGGAATGGGAGTTTCTCAAGCATATGATGCAATTTCTGGGATTTAATGATAAGTGGATCTTATGAGTAATTAAGTGGATTTTCACATTATTTTCCTTTGCCAAGATTAATGGTGAGAAATATGGTTATTTCAAACCCAGCAGAGGAATGCCACAGAAAAATCTCCTCTTTCCATTTTTATTCTTTTATTTGTTTTGGAGGGCTTTCCAATGTATTATCTAATGAAGTAAAGAAAGAGGAAATTGCAGGATTGAAATAACTAGACACTCTCACTCTATTTCCCATTTACTATTTGCTAATGATTCGTTGCTATTTTGTAGAGCATATGAGGTTGAAGCTGTTGCTATCCAAAACCTCTTGATGATCGTAAAAGAGCCAATGCTTAGACTGTGAGTTCTTTAGCAAAAACACTCTAGCGGATTTGACATTTGAGGAGAATATTCATAAATACTCATGTTAATTTAGTATAAATATGTAATCTCAAATAATGTGGCAACATTAATTAATTGATGTGTTTTATTGTTAAACTTTAATAATAATATAGTAATTTCAACATTTCTACTAATAATAATGCAAATTGGAGATTTATAGCGTTGATGATTGAAAGTCTACAGCTGGGTTATATATTGCGCAGGCTAAAGAGAGTAGAAAGGTACTTTACAGAGGCTGAATACCAAGCAATTGCAGCTACGATTTCAATAATGGGTTCAATTTATGAATGAGATTAAGATTATTTATTCTTCTCCGCCTATTTTCTAGTGTGATAATTTAAGTGAGATATATCAAACTAACAGTCTGATATATTGAATTATCGAACTAACATTGGATCTTCTATTCAAATCGAAGTATCTAGAAATTGATTTTTACTTTTTTTATAAATAAGATTGCAAGAAATGAGGTATTATTTTTATACATCTCATTTAGTGATTAACTTTTACCGATCCACTTGATGATATATCTTCAGAAAGCTACTGTCCAAAGAACTTTTTTAGAATATGAAAGCAAGTTGTATGTTCTTGCCAGACCAGTACAACTTGCAGAGATGATAAAGGTTATCTAAATAATGAAGTTGCAGTAAGCATATATTTGCTTATTAGTTAAAGAGCTTATCTTATCTAGAAGGTACACTACATATATATAGAACTAGTTGTCATCTTTTTAAAATAACACTATTCTTGTACCAATGGTCTTCAAAAGAAAACTTTATTCAAGCACTTCACTCATAAGACATAAAATACCATTAGGTAGAGTCATCCAACAATTTGCATGTATTCAGAAACGTGCTTCTCTTTAATCGCTATAAACTGAAATATTTGGTCTTGGTTTGAAATCGTTAGCAAATGGTTTCTCTTTTGTAAGGCCAGCATTATTATCATAAACTGAGATATTAGGTCTCGGTTTACAGTCCTTTATGAAAGATTTCTCTTCTTTGAGAATAACATCATATTATCGTAAATTGATATATTAGGTCTTGACTCAAAATCTTTAGAATATGATTTATGTTTACATGATTTTATATTGTCATGATAAATCGGTTCTTCATATTCTTTAAAATCTTTAACAAAATTCTTTAGCTCAAAATTATCAGTAGTGTGATAATTGATTTTCGAGTTTGCAGTGGATTTTGGCAATAGCTGATCTATCATTACACCTCTAGGCCAGTACTCTTCCACATCTTTTCTTGCATTCACAGTGTTAGTGATGAGAACCTATGTAGCACAAATAATTCTACTTCAATAAAGAATCCTAATTCCATTAGAGATCTTAATACAACAAGAAATTTTGATGATGAGAACCCATGTAGCACAAGAAATCCTACTTCAACAAAGAATTACATAGCTCTTTTTATAGAGCTTAAAACAAAATAATCATAATTCTAGAATAACTAGGATATACGACTAAGATTCTTAAATCAATAAAAAAACAAATAACTACTTAAAGAGAGGGAATAAAATATGGTCAAGATTCCTAAATAAACAAGGAAACAAATAACTATTAAATAGATGTCATTAGGACTCCTTACTGGATTAAGATTTTTAGTGGAATTAGGTTTTTTTATTGAAGTAGGATTTCTTGTGCTACATGAGTTCTCATCATCAGGACTTCTTGCTGGATTAGAATCTTTAGTGAAATTATGATTTTTTATTGAATTACGATTACTTGAGCTATATGGGTTCTTAAAGAAAAAAGAATTTAAAGAGAATTGCACAATAAAATCATCAATATATATTTTGTTATAAGAATCTGGGCAAGACCCGAACAACTGACTACACACTACTAGGTTTAGTCACTCCTCTCTGAAATCTTCATTCAATTAATTAAAATCATATATAAATAGTTTGATTTCATAGGCTCAAAGAACTCTTACCAAAAGAAACAAGGTAAAAGTGATGAAGGGGAATAAGGATTGCATTTTCCTTTTTCTTACAATCTGGGCGCAATGCTAATTATTTGCGAGGAAGTCATGTAACCTGTGACTGTACATATATTGGCCAGAAATGCAAGAAGGAAAATATAAAAATACCCTAAAATGAATAAATAAATAAATAAAGTAAATAATGCTAGAAGCCAAGATCCTAATGATTCATGTATTAAAGTTAATAATTGAACCAAGGAACAAAGTTATAATAATTGAACCTATAAGGAGTAATACAAAATTAATCGAAATACAAACGGACAAGTGTTAATATGGTTAAATAATTGAAACACAACAAGACAAATTAAATAATACCCATTTGTGGATTGACATGGTTGTAATTATGAGATTCCTGGGTCCTCCCATATCTTCTTTCTCATAGTAATATCATAATTCTAACAATAGTTTTAGGGTGTATCTGGGTTGGCCTGGGACTCATCTTTCTTTTTCTAATAAAACTCTCTTAGATTTCTCATTATGGTATAGGCAATTACCACTTTGAGATGTTTTCGTTTTGCACTGTTTTTTGCTTTTTAAAAGAGTGTTTAAGACTTAATCCTCTATCATTTTTTTTAGATATTAACATTGGACTATATTCCTTTTCGAGATAAAGATGTATTCTAATTAATAATCTAGTATATTATATTAGAGATTTTATATCTTATAAAGTAAAAAAGAAAATATAATTAATTTATAAATATTAAGGTTGAACCAATCAAGTGGCTAAAATTTTAACAATTTTAATATTAGTTGGAAGCTCAATTATATTAACGAAGTTTCCACTTTTTATATCTATTTATCTCTTACTTTAATTAATTAATTTAAAATTTCAATTTATTTATGCTGCATTTAGCTAAAATTCATAAAATCTGTAGAATCTATTTATAATTTAAAATTTAAATATTTTGATTAAAATAAAAATTAATTTAGAATTTCACATAATCAAATTATAAAATTAGCTATAAGTAAGCCAAATTCTGACAAAATAGGTAAATTTTTTAAATAAATTTTATATTAATAAATCAATATAATGTCATAATTTTATTCAAATAATGCAACGAGATTGATTCTTTAAGTTCACCTGACACTAATAAGGGAAAAAATGAAAAAAATAAGAGATGAAGATTTAATCAATTGTTCAGAAAATTAGAGACTTTGTTCATAAATTTATAACGTGATAATAGATTGTGTCAAAGGAGATCAACCATATCTTTGACTACTTAGTGTATAAGATTTAAATATGATTTAGTAAAATGGGAAGATCAATCATTTCCTTTTAAAACCTTAAAAAACCAAAAAGACTTTGAGTAAAGCTTCTTTCTGTCTTAATCAATGATATTATAATTAACTAAAGTAGTAGCATTAATTTGGTTTATTTGCTTTCTAAATAATAATAAAAAGAAAAATAATAAGGTGGTTCAATTTTTATTTGATATATAATTAATAAGTTTTTTATTAAAATTAAAATAATATTCATATTAATCATTTTAAAAATCTAATATAAAACAAGAAAAGAAAGATAGTGCATTTGAAAGCATAGATTATCTACGACTAATATAAAATATCAGATTGATATCCACAATATTATTGTATATATCTAATTTTAACTTTTTGCATTGGCACATTCTTTCCATTCTCATTACCATTTTTTTTTTTTTTTAGATTTAGTGCTTTTCAATAAGTATCTAGTAAAACAAATAAAACAATAAAAATAGAAATAAAAAAAATAAAAAATGACAAAAGTTTTAAAGGATGTGAAACCACAACAACACTCAACTATTGATTCATATAGAGTTAAAATATATTATTAGATACTTACAAATCCGCAATGATGTGATGTGTCCTGTATTATTCAATTAACAAAATATCACGAGATGTGACATTTAGTATTAATTATTATATTTATATTAATTATAAATAATTGATATAATGAATAATTTAAATAAAATATAAATTAATATTATATATAAGCAATACTAATAATTTCTTGAATGATGTATCATATATTTAGTTAATAGAGAATAGTTTTTTTTTTCAATAATGAGATAATAATATAAACTAATTTTATGTTAGTTATTTTATTATAGTTTTAATTAGAATTTACCCACATTTCAAGTATATATTACTTTTTATTATAAATTGATTTTTATTTACCAAATAATAAATTAAAATATAATTAAATAAAATAAAGTTAAGATTATGTTAATAAAATAAAACTAAGTGGAGAATTAATAAATATTTATATGATTTTCTTCTGATAATGTATTCTATTCCTTATAAGTAACTCCATTGCAAGTTTCAGAATTCTCTTGAAAATAAAGAAAATATATAAAATATAATAACAGGTCAGATGTTCTATCTCATATGTGCTGAATTCTCTCTTCCATAGCAGGGGAGGAAAAAAACACTAAATCTCATTCGAGTGATAACACAACAAAGATGGATGTTCATTCTGCAGTCGAGACCTTTCTCCTTCATCTTCTGCTTGTTCTTGTAACTTCTTTACAGATAATAACTGATTTTGCTGAAATTAAAATGCATTATTAGTACTTTTTTGGTGGTTAAACATTATTACTATTCTTATTTATTCTTCATATGAATTTTGCAGTGCATTCGTGGAAGTGGAGGAGCTAGGGAGATGACTATTCCTATGCAAAACAGCAACGTCTTGAGACTTCCGAGCATGGATCATCAGGTTCATGCTCATGCTCATGCTAATTCCAAGTCGTCTCATATGGACCATATGGACCCTTCGTTGATAGTGTTTTTCACCTTGAATGATCTTAAAGTAGGCAAGAAAATGCCAATCTTTTTTCCAATGAAAGATTCTTCAACTTCTACATTGTTACCTAGGGACGAAGCAGATTCCATTCCTTTTTCATCCAAACAACTCCCACATCTCCTTCAATTCTTTTCTTTCTCTGAAGATTCTCCTCAAGCCAAAGCCATGCAAAACACACTCAGAGAATGCGAGGTTAAACCCATTAAAGGAGAAACTAAACATTGTGCTACATCTGCAGAATCCATGCTTGATTACGTACGTGAAACCCTTGGATTAAACACCCAATTCGAAGTTTTATCTACAACCCACATCATCAAATCAAGTACCCTTTTAGACAATTATACTATCTTAGAAGAACCTAAGGAGATACCAGTTCCAAAGATGGTGGCATGCCATACCCTGCCATATCCTTATACTGTTTTCTATTGCCATAGCCAACAGACGGAGAACAAGGTGTTCGTAGTTTCATTAGCAGGCGAGCATGGAGGAAGAGTGGATGCCGTTGCTGTTTGTCATATGGACACTTCTCAATGGAGTCGTGATCATGCATCGTTTCGCGTGCTTGGGATTGAACCAGGATCATCCCATGTTTGCCATTTCTTTCGAGGAGATAATTTTGTGTATGTTCCTACCATGCCTATGATCCAACAGAGTATCTAACTGTATTTGCTATCAGCTTCATAGCCATAGTATACTACTTTGTGCTGATGTCCCTCTGCAAAATTTGTGCCAATAAGAATGAAGACAGAATAATGCCGTTTCTATTTTCATGTTCATTTTTTTTATTTATTTATCTCTTTATCATTTGAGCTGTTATTCTAACTCTAGACCTCAGAGTTCAGAGATAACTCTAATACCACTGGACCAAAGCCTCTATGAATATTCGATTTCGAAAGCATAGCCACATGAATAACTATAAATAAGTCGCTAAAGGGGAAACTCAAATACTATGAGTTATGCATAGCCGGTGGTACAAGTAAAATTAGACCAAGCCTAGTAACACTGGCTTATAGGCAAGTGCTACAAACAAATGAGTTACTAATAAGGTTGCGGTCCGATGATAAAAGAAATTATTTGTTTTCATAAGAGATTGCGGGTTAAAGTTCTTTTAAAAGCATTCAGTAGGCTAAACCTATATCCTAAACATAAAAGAGTGATTGGTTTCTGCAAATAAATTACTATTTAATAAGTTATACAAAGACCAACTACGGTTGATAGGATCTATTTCATATAGAATTAAGGATTAACATTCTTTTAAAAACATTTAATCGGACTAAACTTATATCTTAAACATACGAGAGTGATTAGTTTAAGTTTAGCTTATGGAATGTCAGCGCTTCACTAGATTTAAAGTGACTTATTTCTATTAGACTTACAAATATGCTTATTTAATATATTTAAGGTCCGTTTGATTTAACTGTTCGTAGCAATTGTTTTTGGTAACCGATAATAACTTATAAAAAAATTATAATTATTTTACTTTAACTTAAATACAGTAGTTACCAACCAAAAAAAAAAAACTATTCATAAAACTATTTTCAAAATAGATGTTATAATTAAAATTTACTAATGTAAAACTTTTTCTTCTAAATATTATAATTGTTTAACTAATACAATTTATCATTGATATAGTTAAGAAATTAAAAACTATGACTTGTTATAGTCATTTTTCTTTTTTAATTGTTAGTTTAGTAATAATTGTTAAATATATCATTTATTAATTAGTATAGATATTATCATATGTAATTATTTTTGTACTTTATACTTTGAAATTATAGCTTTTATTGAAAGTTTAATAAATAAAGGCATTTTAAAGAAATAGATGGAAATTTAACAATATTAATTAAAGATACTTATATTTCCTAAATCTACTCTAAACTGAAAATAAACTACAATTTGACAAAAATATAAAGAAAATTATTACTTTTCATAATTTATTAATAATTTTATGATTACAAAAAGTTTAGTATCTTTTGTAAAAAATTAAATTTTTCCGTAAATTATTAAATTTTATAAAAGTAACCATATTTTCTTAATACAATGCATTTTCTTTATAGGTAGTAAAACTTACGAACAATTATTACAATTTGTAAAAGGAAAATACAAAGAAGATTGTCACTTTTTATAATTTACCAATAAATTCAACTATTAAATTAATAGATTTTATAAATTTATCAATTTTTTCATAAATTATTAAATTTCACAAAAATAATCATATTTTTTAATATCATTTATTTTTTTCTAGCAAGTAGTGGGGCTTACAGAAAATTATTATAAATTGTGAGAAAATATGAAAAAAATTGTTATGTTTGATAATTTAGCAATAAATTTAAGGATTATAAGAATATATATATTTTTCATAAATTTATCAAATTTTCATAAATCATTAAACTTCACAAAAATAATCATGTTTTTGTAATATCTTTTATTTTTTTCGATAATAATAAGACTTAGAAGAATTATTATAATTTGTAAAAGATAAAGAAGATTATCATTTTTCATAATTTAATAATAAAGTATATGCGATTAAAAGAAAATTTAATATTTTTTATAAATTTATCATTTTTTTCATTAATTATTAAATTTTATAAAAATAATTATATTTTTGAATATCATTCAATTTCTCACAAGTGGTTTAGTGAAAATAAAATTGTAAAAGAGCCCATAAATGCAAGTTTTGTGCTAAAATGATCCAAAAATGTGAAAAGGGTTAATTTGATCTTTAACAAAATGTTGAGGAGCTAAATTGAACTTTATTTCTTTCTTTTTAATACCAAACTGCCATGAATAATGGGCCACCTGCCCTAACTTGATAGGTACCTCATGCCAAAGATCAGGAAATACAAGTTTCTAGTTCCATCATGAACTTGTTCATGCACAAGGTAATCCGTTCAATCCGGAGGGTGAAAATAATAATAATAATAATAATAATAATAATAATAATAAAGAAAAGAAGTGATATAGGGATCGACAAATAAGTATAAGTTATACTGCGGCAACTTTTGACATGGTATTGTGCTCCATATCCAATGAACGGAAATCCAAGTTGGGCCAACAATCAGGTTTTAGTGGTAATCCATGGCCGATCAAGTTTAATTGAAAAGGAGGATTGAAAACAAGCCAATCTTGTTCTTAACCAAATCCACTCTGCCCATGTATTCTGAACTTGTGATAACTTTCAGGGGTAATTTTATGCCCAAATCAGAGAATCATCTAAAATTACTCGATGAAAAGAATACATAAAAGTATAAATGAAAGAAATAGTTGCCAAATATAATTGAAATAGAGTTATAGTAAATATGCATAAATGATGTAATGTTCTTTAAAGAAAATTGATAGAATTAACACCACATAAGGCCCAATCTAAATCTTTAAGTGGCCATTCTTCCTTAAAAACAGCACAGGACCACCCTAAATTTCATGTATTAAATTTTTATTTTCCATTTGATTAAGTGTTGTAGCTAATTTATATTTAATATGATATTTTTAATAATATTATAGATTAAAGTAAATTTTTTTTTTAATTATCGTATACATAAAATGATTTGGATATCTTTACTTTAATTTGGGTATGTGTGTACACCCGCAACACAAAATGAAGTATTTCATCAGAAGTGTAGAATATTACAGCTCAAAACAAACTCTCAGTTAGCAGAGCTAAATTAAATACTAAAAAGAGAAAGGCCTGTTATCAGTTCAAGCTAAATTGTTTTATGCAGAGAGTCATAGAAGATGCTCCACTATAGCAAAAAGCTAATTCGATTCATATACAATCCCAATTCCATGCTACTAAATCCAGATCATACTCAGTCATCAATATTTAAGAAATTATAACTCATTCAGACCATTATATATCTCCTCAGAATACAACCAAAACAAAGAGGAAAAAGAAAGGCTTACGTAACCTGAGAAAAGAAATTAAAAAGGACTAATCGTACTTCTCCCTCCAAGAATAAACAAGAAAGAAAACCCACGAAAGAGCCAATAAGAAATCACCAACAATCTGTCTCAACCAGTCCCAAGCCAACACGTCAACTCTCCTCTCAAAAGTAACTCTCCAGATAGCCATAAAAACATGAAGAACAGTACACCCTTTTGCAAAAAAAGCCTGAAGGTCACGATCTTTAACAAAAGAAACCATGAATATTAGAAACCCAATTGCAAATAGCAATAACCCGGAAAAGGAATCGGACGTCCTGATTAATAGCTGGTCATGAGGAGTGGATCCCATTAGTTTCAAAGCTGCGTCAGAGCCGTGGGTGAAGGTGTAGATTTCTTTCATGTGAAACATCATTAAACTCCCACTCGTTAGGGCAATCAACGAGTGCAGGATACAGATGATGGAGAAGGCTGATGAGGATGACATCTGGGTGTTGATTATAATCAGACGGTTGGGATTCGATTAGGTGATGAGCGTGGAAGTAGTCATGGTGCAGAGAGGGATTAGAGAAGGAAAAGGATTCTGTTTATTATGCCATTGAAAATGAAGAAGAAAGATTCCGTTGGTTCTTTGTTTGAAGACAATTAGATAAGGATCTTTCCAGGGGGGACCCAGCTCATGTCACACACAATTGGACTAAATTTGCCATTTGGCATTTTCTTATATTGCCGACAGAAAAACGACTGTGCTTTATAGTATATTAAAAATCTGCTTAAATTTTCATTATATAAACTATACAGAGAAATTCGGATTATATGATAGATTTCTTTTTTTTCTTTTTCAAATTATAAAGAAATTGAGAATGAAGATTCCGGATTAAACTCATAAAATTACGTAGGAATTAGAAAGAGGACGCTTAGATGGTAAAAAATCACATGTAATCCCTTATATTTTGTTTGTCTTAAAGAATAAGAAATTCAGCTGTGACTTTTCGTGAGATATCTATGCTTGAAACAACAATAATTTGAGGCAGAAACAGGACAGAGGAAAAGTATAATTAGGAGATAGCAAATAAATCTTGGAACAAGTAGTCATCAAGACAATATATTGTAAGGGTCATCACCTTCACATTAAATTTTAGGTAGGTGGTGAAAACTGTTAGTGACATTGCCTTTCAGGATCAGTAATCAGCCCTGAGCAAATAAACTAGACCGTAGATTTACAAACAACACACAACATTTTTCTGTTGAGGGATAGAGGAGCATTCTCTTTCATAAATCTGACGTGAAAAACTAACACAAATTCCTTCAAAGCTTACTGGGCCATGTTTTATTACCTTAATTTTGGCCAAAACGTGCTATGTGTATGGAATGGATGTATGGTCGGTTCTAGCTATTCATTTTTTTTCTACGTCCAAATGCGGATAGAAATCTAACAGTAGGAACAGAAGAAGAAAAAAAAAACCAGGAACAAGAATTTCCGGATGTGGATTTTCTGGTGCTTTAAATCAACCCTGTAAAAGTCGGTAAGACTTCCCATGCATATAATTTAATAAATGTTTGACCATTCAGAAAATAGGCATTATTTTCTCATCAAACAAGAAGATTAAGCAAAGTTATATTTAATGCAGAATACGCACAAAAAAGTAAATGATAAAATTACAAGGAGCAAATAAAATTTATTCATTCTGAACCGAAGAAAACATATAATTCCTATTAAATGATTTTTCCAATACAACCTCGTTATAATACTGAACAACAAAAAGATGGGTTACCACATTTCAGGACTTGGGTAGAAACCCATATCATAATTATTGGAAATTATATTATATATAATATATACAACAAAAAAAAAGAATTTTAGAAAGAAAAGAAAAGAAAAGAATAAAAGAGGAGAATTCATAACTAGGGAAAAAAGAAAAAAAAGAATGAGAGCCAGTGTTCTCTGTGGTAAAAAGAACTACAATACTCATCTTGCACAAATCTTCCATCCCTGCAATGAATGATTTTTCAGAGAGAAAGAAAAAGAATGACAAATTTTCCTGAACAAAACTTTAACTTGAATCAATGTTCCCGCCACCAGGGAATGGCAAATTTTCCTGAACAAAACTTTAACTTGAATCAATGTCCCTGCCACCAGCAACAACTTTGCGGTGACGCCTTGATCCAGATTTCCTCCCCCGCCTTGCTCTCCGAACTGGGCCATTCACAACCTTTTCATCAGAATTTTCAAGCGCTGTTTTAAATGGTGCTTCATGCACCAAAGCAGATGGTGGAGTTGGTGGTGGTGGTGGATAAACAGGAGGAGGAGGAGCCATGTGCTCTAGAACATCTCTATGGTATTTCTGCAGATTGGAACAGAGAGTTCGCACTTACACAAAAATGCATGAGGCATACACAGGATAATAGCCATTGACAGACTAGTGATTTAACAGTCAGGACTTTCACGCAAATTTAACCAAGGTGTCTAGTCAGGAGGAAATAAGATGCAACTAAGTAGCAGATTTTGGCCAAAGAGAACTAAAACCGAAAATTCCCTGAGGTGTTCAGAAACATCATTCACTATTAGAAGGTTTAGGATTTTTCAAAAACTTATTTTATAACATCTATTTCTCACAATTTTCAGAAACACTTCCTCTAATATCTCCCTGAATTTTTTGGCATAAGATTTGGTCCACCAGTCAGATTGTATTCTCCAACAAGTTGAGCATAGTGAATACGATGTTGCAATGTGTATAGTTAGTCTGACACGATGATATATATATATATATATATATAATGTAACAATGAAGCACATAAATTCCCAAGAAACACACAAGTATCTTTTATTTAAAAAAAAAAAAAAAGCAAAAAGAAAAATAATGCGGTTAGAGAATCAAAAGAAAACACTTGACTGCACTCTGGCATACCACTTGTAAATTATATCGTACCAAAACCGGTTATCCTTTTAAATAAAATAATAATAAGAAAAAAGAAGTGCAAAAGACAAGTTGGTGTGTCTTTGGTATTAAAAGAAGTGCAAAAACAAGTGCTGCTTTTCAAAACTACCTTGTTTGCAGGACAATTTGGTTTGAAAAAATATGACCAGAAATGTGTTACATGATTACCTGAACAACAAAGTTTCGTCTTTCACAGTCCAAGAACATATTGACTGTCCAATTTGTTTTTGCCTGAACCTTATCTCTTACAGTGGAAAAGCTGATTTGGTCCCTGGATGTAAAGCGGTCAACTTCATTGAACCAAAGACAAGTAAAGAGGTTGCTAATAGGGACATGCTCTCTTATTATTACACATCCTTCAGGGACATCTGCAGAGCCACTCATCAAATTTAACTTTATACCAATAACAAACACAAATAAAAAGAAACTAAACAGATGCAACCGAAAAGAAGAGAGCAAAGTTACACTTACCACTTGTGATAGGAAGCTTGGCCTCAGAATATGGAGTCAGACCCTCCTTTTTGTAAAAATCAATTTGGAAGTCAATGGAAGCATTATCATACTTTCCAGCTGCTTTATTTGCCTCAGCTTCCACAAACACATCAAAGCGCTTGTAATGTCTAGAAATTGCAAAACTCGCATTTTTTCTCCATAAATGCCTGTGCATTAGCACAAAAATAGAAGAAAAATAGTAATTAAGGAGCCCAAAATTGACTCTAGCCACACCAAAAGGAACAACCACCACTAACAGTTTTACTACATCTAACGTGAACTTCCATTATGCCACATGGCTTTCCTTTGGAGCACCACTGAAATGACAACTTGAAAATCTCACAGCTTTCCTAGAGGCAAAACCACTGTTTCTAGATTCATTGGATAAACCACCCACCAACTTTTTGTTGACTTAATATACATTACAAAGCACATAATTTATCCATAAAAAAGTAATAAAGGAATTATATAGACCTAGAATATCTGCTCATGAGCTCTTAATGGCGGACTTTATTGGTGCTGGTTTAATGGGTCAGTCTTTTCTTTTCTTTTTTTCCTTTTGTCTTTTTACTTTTCCGATATACCAGAAAGAAAAGGTGAATAAGAAAATTATTAATAGATTTCAGAAAAAAAAAAAAAAAAAACTATTAGTAGGGAAAGCAATAAGGAATTAAACTATTTTCACTTTAAAGCCTACTACTTTTCAGAGAAGCATTCCATTTTTTCAATATCTATATTAATAACATAAAGTTGAACCCAAAATACACGCCATCATACCCCAGCCAGCATTGTAACTCTTTAGCAAAGGTCAAATAACTTAGAAGCAATCATAGTGTGTGGCATTTGGGGTTCATGAAAAAAATACAATATACAATGTGAAGACACTAGACCCAAGAATGAGATTTTCAGAAATAAAAGGAATTTTATCTATGCCATGAGACTGACTTTAAGCTGTGAAACACATCTCAAATATTCTCCAGATTAACCAAAGAGAGAATTTAAGAGACTAAGTAGTAGGACAAGTGGAAATTTGTAAATACATGGTCCCCCAGTGTCCTTGCAAAAATTCAACAGAAAACACCAAAGCGCATCCAACAAAAATTCAGTTTATGATGCATGCATTAATTGCGAATATACAATGACCAACTCCTGAAACTTGATAATATGAAATTGTATAGTTAGCTTGTTAACCCTGATATTTGAAACTTGACAGCATAGCAAGCTCATGAAAGTAATTGGACAAACATCATAGATGGATCAAGAGAAAAAGGAGAGGAAACAAAAAAGGAGAACCAGAGTTTTACCTTTCAAGGATTTGATGCGGATCTACAACAAGTTCAAGCTTCCCATCAATCCATAAAGAATAGCGGGCATTTGGAAAAAGCCTATGTGATAGAAGCTTTGGTACCTGCCACAGGCATAACCTGGGTTAAAAAGGCATATTGAAGTGCCAACTTGTATCATTAGCACAGCCTTTTACCCTCCAAATCCCATCAAGCCCTTTCAAGTTTCAAATGTAAAGTGATTCTAGTGTACAACAGTTACCAAAAGAAACTGAATGCTATTTATTTCTAGACGTTGCTATTAACAGAAAGACTATTGTGGAATCAGTTATATGAGTCTTCCCATCTATTCATGTGAAGGAGCACTGGTCAAAATAATAGAAATCTAATATTTAAAGCTACTGCGGCACATTCTGGACACATAGAGAAACAATAAGCTCAAGCTTTGATCCAACTTAAGAATGGAAATGCTAACTTAAAATACAACATTTTACCTTTCCATTGCGTCTTCCATCTGCATAAGGAAGATTACGGACAAGAACAATTCTCCATACTCCAACCATCCTGCTGCTGTCTAGACCACCATTCTTTTTCAAATATGCTTCTGTTTCTTCATCCACAAACATGAAGAAGCAGACAGTCTGCTTGGAGTACATACTAATATTACTTGGCTGTTGAATGTCATCAAAGGCTCCTGACAGACAAGAACAATTTATTTAGCTAGCAGCTTATGCAAAGGAAACGATAAGTTGAAGTTTCATTGTGCAAAGAAGATACCAAATATAGCAGAAGCAACCACCACCCCATGGCACTGCTCCATTGCAGCCAAGTCAGTTTCATCCATGTCAAATCCTGTACTGTGGCCGGGTCTTTGTCCTCTGACAAATCTGATTAGTGTAAATATGCAAAAACCAAAGTTCAGGATGAAAAATAAATGAACCAACAATCAATAGAGGATCCAAAAAAATGTACTGTGTTGCTCTAAAAGATGTAAACTAGATCAGGCAAAATTCCAAAGGAAAAACCTCCAATACTTATAAACATGTGCAGGAGGAATTGAATGAGAGAAAGAGAGCATACCCACAATGCACATTCATCGAGTCTCTAATATCATAAGATTCACTTCTCTGCTTTAAAGTAGGATAACCACCAAAATCTGAACCTCCAAATTCTCCATCTCTACTTAGTGGATCCTCGTAGATATAAGTCAGATTCTTAACTACTGGAGAATATGAGGGGAACTTTGGCATCAAGGCAATTGCTTCTTCCACAGGAAGGTAACACACAGGACATGCTGAAATATACACCAACACAGGATTTCAGCAAAACTGACATCATATTTCTTGTGTATTAAAAAATATAGCAAGTCAAAATCCCTTCCACCTTGACAAATCCACAACATAAAGTATTTTGCAGCATTGCTTATTAAACAAAAAAAATAGAGAGAAAAGAAAAGGTAAACCAAACAAGTGGCTAGTGAGGGAGAACTTACGCCGTGGACCAGTTCTTTTCTTATCAGCTGGTGGAGGAGGTAAAGTAAAGCTATTACATGGATGCCCTGGAGGAAGAGTATAGCCCAGAAAATATGGTGTAGGAGGAGGCGGTGGCGGTGGCTGTGGCTGTGGTGGCAGCAAATTGAAGTTCTTAGATATAGAAGTCCTGTTCTCTGTATTGCTAAATGGATAAGAGCTATTAAACGTAATGTTTGAGACATGGTCACCTTCCTGTGAATCCTCACCTGGAAACAGCCCAAAAGGCAAGCATCACATCTCTAATAAAGGTAACAACGGAGCAGGAACTACAACATAGACCACCCCTGGGAAAGGGCATCAGGAGAGGGGGATAAAACAAGTAAAAGAAAATCAAAATTTTCAAAATTGGATGCTACCAAGTTACATTTCAAATTTATTCAATTAGACCAACGGCAGCAATTATCCCCTCAGTGAGATGTAAGCAATTCCACGCTCATCTGACAACAGCCTAAAAGCACTAGATATCTAAAACATGAAAGTATACCCTAAGTACACATTTCCCAATTTATACAGCCAACCAAAAACAATTTAAATAAAAATGCAATAACAATTTAAATAAAAATGCAATAGCTGTATAACAAGCAATCCAAACAAGAAAATAACAAAACAAGCATCAACCCATTCGATCTAAGAAATGAATTTGAGCATTATAACAAACCAATAACTAGTAAATATGAATTGGAGAATCAGAATCCAGACCTTTTCCTACATACAGAACCCAGACGAAAACGGCAGCGGAGATGATACAAAGGAACAACATTCCAACCTTTTTACGGCCAACAATCTTACAGATCCAATGAAAAAGCCGCTCTTTCTCTTTAAGCATTTTAGCAGGTTTAGGACGGCTTGTCGTTTGGTTGGGCAAAATAACACCACCAACACCAACACCGTTTTGCTGTTGAAATTGCTTCTCCAATGATCCATAACTACTAGAACGAATCCCTAAACCCAATGACCCTCCAGTCATTATCTCTCCTTAAACCTCACAACACTAGACAATACCCCTTTCATCTCATCTCCTTCTCATAAAAAATAATTAAAGAAAAAAGAATCACTTATCTTTCTCTATTACTGTCACACAATACAGTATTATTAATAAGCAACAGAATGGATTAAAATGGAAAATCGACGGAAACCCAGTTCGCCAAATTGGCGAAAGCACCAGTTTATCTTGAACAAAACTTCCAAATAATAAATACTCTAAATTGATCTGAAAAAATATTTAATTAAGAAAATAGTTCAGACTCACTTCACCAAATTGGCCCCAAAACTGCTGGGGCAACTTTAGTACTCCCTGAAATCAAAGCTCCTCTGCAGAACCAGATTGCACTCAATTACGCAATAAAGAAAGGAAAATTAAAAGAAATGATTTCTAAAAAAGAACTGTCAATTTAGTATAAGAGTACAAATGTGAATCTATAAACTCACAGATCAAAGTTAGATAATAAATATAATAAATAATTTATTATATTATTATTAAAAAAAATGCAATGGAGGGATTACTATTGAATTTTGAAGAGAATAAATCTAGGGTTTGTGATTGGCGGATAGGGTTTTGAGCAAAAATCAAAGGTTTGGTGAAATCAAGGATTTTTTTTTTTCTTTCTTTCTATCTTTCTCTCTAATTTATTTTGTCAAATCTGGGATTTTCTGTAACATGTTAAAGAAAAAAAAAATCATAATTCCTTTTTTCTCCGAATTTGAGGGTGTTTTGCATTAAAAAAGGAATTTCAAATCTAATATTTATATGCTGATGAAATTTTATAAGAAATAAATATATATATATATATATATAAAATTAAAAGACATGAAACATATTTATTTTGACAGGCTAACCTTAACCTATGCCATGTGCGTGATGTAAATATAATCGGACGGTCATGTGTAGTTCTGAGGTTTTATCATAAGATAATAGAATAGCCATGATCGAGACATTTGTCAGTGTCTAAATATGATTAATTAGTAGAATAATTATAAACTCCACAAAAATAATACGAAAAATATAAATTTAGGTATCTGATGAAACTGAAAGCATTAAGCCAATAGGGTTATGCTGGTAGTTGATGTCAGGATATGGGTTTTTATTATTTCATTCCATTGTTTATTATTTGAGTCAAAAAAATTATGTGTCTTCTATTTAATTAAAAACAATTGAAATTAGTTATTGGACAACTAACTAGTAATAAAATAAACAAATAGAAAATAAAACTAATAAGCCAATTAACTTTAAGACGGATATCACACACCCACCAGTTATGGATCTGCCACCATTATATCAACTTTTGTTGCTTGTCCAATCCATCAACCACTATTAACCATGCATCATTTATGAATTTTATGGTGGAAATTGGGCATCTTTCAGTTTTTTTTTTTTAAATTAATTTTAACCATCGAAATTTCATATAATCTTAAACATAATAGCATTTTCAATGTCTGATCATATATAGTTTAATTAGTTTTATATATTATATATTTTATATAATTAACAAATTTGTTTACTTTTTATCTTTTTTATATATATATAAAATTTTAATTTTGAATCGCTGACTATTCAGAAATTGAAAAAATAGTTATAAGAGACGATTTATACAAAATTTAAGCTCATAATCTATATATTTGAACTTGATAATTTATTTACTGATCTTTTCCACTAATAATAAGATGATATAATTTATTATTCACTCTATTATGGTGGAGATATAAAAAAAGAGTTAAGCATATTAGTTTGATATTTAAAATTGACTCAAGTGTTTCGTCTTAATCCCACTTAAAAAATAAGGGTTATAAGAGTTGTTAGAAAAACTAATTTGAACATTTGCGTCTAACTTTGAAATTAATTTATCAAAACATCTTTTGGCGTTCAATTAAGATTAATATGATATTTGTCCAATTGTCTCTCAAGGGTTGTTTTATTTTCATTTAGGTCCTACAATGATTATCCGGAACAAGTATAACTGTAGGGTGCACCCAAAAGGAAATAGGAATGAGAAAGGCCTGAACTGTTCTTTATTCTTCCTTCTTTTTCATTTCCTGATCAGATCATTTAGAAAAAATAATAATAAAATTTGTGCATTTTCGCGAAATGTCATTGTCGATTGCCAAACTTCAAAATCATGCACATTTTCAAAGTCACTTTGCCAGTACTAATGTATCCAAGACATGAGGGAAACCTGGCATCTCACTATATGTATTCTGCTGGATATTAATTGGAATATGGACATTAAATTTTTTTCCCATATCAAAAAAGATTTATCATACTCTTCGTATTATTATTATTATTATAAAAAATAAATTTGTGGTTAAACCCGATGTATATTTTTATTTATATGCTAAGTCGATAGATATTTGATATATATATTTATTAATTTTAAATAATAAAATATATATCAATTGTTCGATATTAAAGTGTAAGACTCTCAAATAAACATGTCAATTTCTTATTTGTTGCATTATATACACTAAATTTAGATAAAAATTTATTTATTACTAGTCGTTTACCTGAGTTGCACGATCGTTATTATTATTTCGATTATAAAATTAAATTGATAGATACAATTTAATAAAATTTATAATATTAATATTTAATTTATAATATTTTTAAACATAATAGCAAACTAACTATTTCTAAATATTCTTAATTTTTTAAAATTTTAAAACTTTATTAGTATAATAATATAAAAATTCTTTTAAAAATATTTATTAATTAATTTTAGTATTGTGTAACTTAATAATATAATTGATATTACTATTTTTAAGATTAAGATTTTATTATGTAATTAAAAATTAATTTATTATTAAATATAATATTAGAAATATAATTTAAGATGTTATTTTCTAGAATTTAACTTATTATCTAGTTAAAAATAATAATTTATTAGTTAATATAATATTAAAATATAATTAATATGCTATATGATAGAATTAGTATTATTATATGATTTATAAACTATTTATTAGTTAATATAGTATTAAAATATAATAAATATGCTATCTTTAGTATTAGGGTCATTGTTTAATTATAAATATAATTTATTAATTAATAAATTAATAAAAAACCTATAAAATTACACAGAAATTTAAATTATTTGTGTCAAAAATAGTACACATATCAAAATAAAAAGTCTAAATGTCAAAACTAAACATGTGTCAAAAAAGTTTAAATTTTAAAAATTAATATATATATATATATATATATATATATAGTAATTAATGCTGGAGATGGGAAATATCATGGTGGATAATACTCTGTCATTAATTGAATTGACAACGTTTTAATGTGATTTAGGAAATTACATTATTATTTTGTTATTTAACACTTTTGTTAAAATAATAGATCGTTTGATTTATAATAAGTAGCTCTAATCCTGCACCGAGAACTCTTCTGATATGGGTAAGTAAGAAGAGAAGATAGTATTTCTTGAGAAATATAGATTTTAATTGTGTCTGGATTGCATGATCAAAATTTTTTTATGAGAAGTAAACAACTTAACGTTTCTTATAGAGAACTTATTTAAGGAGGTTAGATAAGTATAATTTTCTTAATTAACTATAATCTAATTGACTGATATATTTTTATTTAAATATCTAAAAAAGCTAATATTAATTTTATTATAAATATTATTATCTTTTAGAATATATAACAAAACCACAATTTTATATTTCTGAAAAAGTTAAATTATATATCAAGCACTTTTAATTTTAATTTATAAAAAAAATGACTTCCTTAAAAATTCAATTTACTAACACTATTTACAATAAAGATAGCTTAATTTAGACATTCAGTAAGTAGCATCTATTAAAGAATAAGGTATGCAAAACATATTATCGCATTGAACCCATTGTTATATTATATTAGTCAATAATATACTCCAAGATTTTAGTGATTTGTTTATATTTTTGACCCACAATTAGAGGGGCTGATTTTAGGTAATTGATTTAGTGATTATTTATTTTTATTTCTAGCTCTTGTTTTCTGTATATATACAGACCTGTATCAAGGTATGTATTACATAAGTTAATACAATCTCATATTCTTCTCTTCATATTATTCTTTATCATTCTACATGGTATTAGAGCATGGCTCTATAAAATTTCTTTAGTCTCTTTTTGTTTGTTTGTATTTTTACTTTGGTTTATTTCTTTTGGCTTCTCATGTGATATCATACACTTTTATCACTCAATCCATTTAAAATCATACTTTCCAGAAACCAAAATTATAATCATTAGAGACATTACTCAAAATTTCACTTTCTTTAAATAAAAGGAGTCCATTTGTTGTTGTTACTTCAGCAATTTATATTTTCAGGTCTGTATATATTTTGACTCATCTATTTCATGGAGAAATCTGACGTCTCACATCTAATTACTACTATCCTTAATGGGAAAAATTATGTTATTTGGTCCGAAGAAATGTCAAGCTTTCTTCGAGGAAAAAAGCTATAGAGATATGTTAATATAATTCGCTACAATAAAACTAATCAAGGGCAAAGAAGACTGGAGCTATCAACCACTGGGCCATCTCTCCGAAAGATAATTTCTATTTTACTATTTTATTTTTATTCTGCCCCATCTAGCCGAGCCATTTACATTTATGATACTGGGCCGGTCAAAACCAATAAAGACATAAATCTATTCATCGAGAAGAGGAGCAGTCCAAATATGTTCAGCAGTTTGAAGAATGGGACAGTAAGAATCATCAAATTCTTACTTGGTTTCGAAACACTTGTATCCCATCCATCAAGCTCCAGTTTGGACGCTTTGATACTCCAAAAGAGGTGTGGGAATTATTGTCAAAACGATATTCAATAACAAACGCCATTCACAGATTTCACTTTTACGGTACTCTTACTCGAATGCATCAAAAATTAGGTCAGTCCATCATTGATTTTTTATTTGAAATGACTGTTGCATGGGACCAATTATCAATGTCTGAACCAATTTGGCATGATTCTTGTGATGCTGAACTCTATGCTAAATAAAGAAATGAATTTAGAGTTTATCAGTTCACTTTAGCTTTAAATGATGACTTTGAGTCAGTAAGGTCCTCTTTGTTACATAGGGATCCTTTTCCAAATCTTGACACTATAGTTATAGAGTTATTGAACAAAAAAGCTCATTTAATAAATTTGAAACCTCATAAGTCAGTCCTCTCTACTGATACAGTCCTGGCTACTACTGCATATTCGTAAAATAAAGGGAAAAACTGTAGGTACTGTCATAAAGATGGGCATCTTATTTCTGAATGTTTCAAGTTACAAGGCAAGCAAGGAAAGTACACCCAATCCCGATCCAAGTTTGGTAAGGCATTTACTCATACTTCTGCAGCTACTACCATTGAGGAGGATTCTTCACCTGGTAATTCCCCATCTCTGAATGAGTTACTAAGCGAGATAGACATTGACACACTGAAACAAGCTCTAGCTCAATCCTTTACGGTTAACTCCACTTCCTCTGCCTTTTCTGCCACCAAAGGTACAACTTCCTCTTGGTTCTTTGATTCTGGTTGTTGTAACCATATGACTGCAGATCCTCATTTATTCCAAACTAAAAATGTCATATCTTATGCTCCTGTTATACATACGGTTGATAATTCTTGTATATCTGTCAGCCATATAGGTCATATTGCTACTTCTAATTTGTCCTTACAATGCACTTTCTTATACCTAAGCTTTCATTAAACCTTATTTATGTTGGACAACTTTGTGAGAAAGGTTTTGACTTACATTTTTCTTATCATGGTTGTTATGTGCAGGATCCACAAACGGGACAAATCCTTTGGACCGACCGTAAAGTTGGTCGTCTGTTTGAACTATCTTCTCTTCAACTCCCTTCACAAACAAATGTTGTCCTTTCTTTTGTATCTCAATGCGCTTACATCTCCTCGTCAACTTGGCATTCTCGCCTTAGTCATGTTTCTTCTTCTACACTTAAATCTTTATGTTCTAGCAGTGCTTTAGAAAATATTAAATATCAAAATTTTGATTGTGCTTCTTGTGAACTTGGAAAACAACATGCTTTACCTTTTAATAAAAGCACTTCATTTTCTTCTGCTATTTTTGATCTTGTGCATACTGACATTTGGGGACCATCCCCTATAGCCACAATGGGCGGTGCAATTTATTTTTTAATCTTTGTGGATGATTACTCTCGGTTTACCTGCATATACTTTTTTAAAAATCGTTCTCACTTATATGAAATCTATGCTAACTTTGCTTCTTTTGTCAAAACTCAATTTTTTTATAGCATAAAAACTCTTTGAACTGATAATGCCATGGAATACAAAGACTATAAACTTTTACAACTTTTGTCATAATATGTTACTGCCATCCAATGGTCGTGCAGAGCAAAAACACAGACATATCTTGGATACTATTCACACTCTTTTGACTTCTGCCGCTTGTCCTGAGCGTTTCTGGGTCGAAGCTGCTCTCACAGCTGTTTATACCATTAATCGTGTCCCCTCTCCGATTATTGGTAATCAAACTCCTTATGAACGATTATATGGTATCCATCCTGATTATACTCTACTTCGTGTTTTTGGATGTGCTTGCTTTATTTTCTTACAGCCACATGAAGGCACAAAATTAGAACCTCGTGAGCGTCTATGCTGCTTTTGGGTTATGGAATCGAACATAAAGGTTATAGATGTTGGGACCCTATCTCTAAACGTCTACGTATTTCTCGGCATGTTACTTCTAAAAAACATAAAATATTTTTTACAGTCTTTAAGTTTCAAATGTCTACAAATAGTCCACCTTACTTTTGTGATCCTTCCGCTGACTTATTTCTTGAAATACAAACTGTCCATAATGAAAATGAGGACTCTCCTCTTTCTCCTAACGTTGTTATTGCAGGACAAACATATGACCAACCTATTGCCTATCCTGCAGGATCTAACACGTCTGAGAATTCTACATTATTAGAAACTTACTCAAATGATCTTCCTCCTAGAGTACGCCAACCACCATCTTATCTCCGTGATTATCATTGTTACTCTACAATTGTTACTTTACATGAGCCTTCCTCTTATAAGGAAGCCAATACTAATCCTCTTTGGCAGCAAGCTACGAAAGAAGAATTGCAGGCTTTAATAAAGACACAAACTTTGGATTTGGTGGATCTTCCGGTTGATAAAGCTATCGTGGGATGCAAATGGGTTTATAAAATCAAAACCCGTGTTGATGGATCAATAGAACGGTATACAGCTCGTTTGGTGGCCAAGGGCTTTACTCAAGAATATGGTATTGGCTATGAAGAAACCTTTGCACCTGTAGCTCGTCTTACTTCAGTTCCAAGCCTTATTGTTGTAGCTGCTGTACAAAAATGGTCATTTTTCCAAATGGACGTCAAAAATGCTTTCCTTAATGGGGATCTCTCCGAAAAAGTCTACATGAAACCCCCGCCAGGCTATGATCATCCACCTGGTAAAGTTTGTTATCTTCATAAAGCCTTATATGGTCTTAAACAGGCTCCTCGTGCATGGTTTTCCAAATTCAGTTCCACAATTCACAAATTTGGATTTACTTCTAGTTCGTATGATAACGCTTTATTTCTTCACAAAACGGATAAGGGATACACCCTTTTACTGTTATATGTGGATGACATGATTGTTACAGGAGATGATTTGCAGGGAATTACAGAGTTGAAACGATTTCTCAACAAGCAGTTTGAGAGGAAAGATCTTGGTCGTTTAAGTTACTTTCTTGGGATATAAGTTTCATCTCACAGCTCAGGCTATTCCTTGTCTCAGGCAAAATATGCAACTGATCTCTTAACACGTGCCAACCTGACAGATAATAAGACTTCTCCCCGTGAAGCTAATGTCAAGCTTTTACCGACAAATGTCACATTTTTTGATGATCCTACTCTTTACAGGCAATTGGTTGGAAGCCTTATTTATCTCACCGCCACTCGTCCAGACATAGCTCATGCAGTTCACATGGTTAACCAGTTCATGGCTGCCCCTCACAGTTCTCATTTCAGTGCAGTTCTTCGAATTCTTCGTTATATCAAGGGTACTTTGTTTCATGACCTTCATTATTCTTCACAATCCTCACTAATATTGTGTGCATTCTCAGACGCTGATTGGGCAGGCGATCCTACTGATAGAAGATCTACGACTGGCTATTGTTTTTTTTTCTTGGGAGATTCTCTCATCTCTAGGCGGAGTAAAAAGCAAACAGTAGTTTCCCGCTTAAGTACGGAGCCGGAATATAGGGCCCTTACTGACACAACTTCTGAGCTTTGTTGCTTACGATGGTTGTTATAGGATATGAGAGTTTCACAATCTAATGCCACAAATATTTACTGTGACAATCACAGTGCCATACAAATTGCTTGTAATGATGTTTTCCATGAGCGCACCAAACATATTGAGATTGATTGTCACTTCATCCGGCATTATCTCATCAATGGCACTCTTCAACTCTCTCATGTGTCTTCTATTAATCAGACATATGACATTTTTACTAAAGCTCACCCACTTAGTCGCTTTCATGACTTATCTTGCAAACTCAATTTAGCAAATTCTTTGTCACCTTGAGTTTGAGGGGGATGTTAGATTATATTAGTTAATAATCTACTCCAAGATTTTAATGATTTGTTTATATTCTTGACTCACAATTAGAGGGGTTGATTTTAGGTCATTGATTTAGTGATTATTTATTTTTATTTCTAGCTCTTGTTTTCTGTATATATACAAATATGTACCAAAGCATGTATTACATAAGTTAATACAATCTCATATTCTTCTCTTCATATTATTTTTTTATCATTCTACACCCATTAACAATATTTTTTTATTTAAATTACTAAACAAACGTTTGTGAACTCTCACCTTTTTGTATAGTAAATGTGTGAAAATAACTCGGGTAAGATTATTTATCGGTCTCTTCATTTTGAAAAATTATACGTATATATATATATATATATATATATATGTACTTTTTGTATTATATTTGATTCAAACTGTTTTATTATCATCACCGAGGTAATAGCAGTAGTATCTATCGTTGTTATTATTTTATTCGTGTACATAAAGTGATTAGCCACGTAATAATTTAAGGCGTTCTTTATTGGCAGAGATGTTGAAGAATAATGTGTGGGCGGCTGGCAGGCTGCCATTTGATGGTGGAGCGGTGCACTTGTGCTCTTAAGAGGAGGCTACCATAGCTTCGTCCCCACTTCTATAGCAAGAAAACCACCAAAACAAACAAAATATATATTTTTATGGCCTGAGGTTTTGGCCATTGCCAACCAGTCATCAAAGTGGTATAAGAATTCAACGCCAAAACAAAGAAGCTTACGAAAATTAGTTTGCTGATTACAGAAGCGAGTTATATGATTATTTTTTATATTTTATGATATTCTATTTTCATGTTGGTCTAGTGGAGTTGAGAATTTAAATCTTTTAACAAAACTATATCATGAGCTGTATAAAATCCTTGTCTCTTCCGATCCTGACGGCTAAGGTCCATCGAATTGGTTGCTGCATTGGGCTGATTAGTGAACCGGAAGACACGAGCAAAAAGTGGGCAAATAAATTATTCTCAATAATAATTCTTAATGTTAATACCAAAAAACAATCACTTCTTTAATAAAAAGGCTATAACTAGATGCAGGGCTTCCCAATTAATTTTATCAAAAAGTAAAAGTCTCTCACAATAGTCCATCAACGCCACCTATTAATTGTTGTATTATCAATTTTGAATTGCTTTGGAGATTAGAGATACTCATGCTACATTAATTGTTAAGTGTTATACTCTAATGTGGGAATTTTGTTAATTTGTTGGAAAATTAATGAAGTATAAATTATAATGATGCTTAGATTGGTTGGTTACAATGTCATTGTATAGCCTTTAATCTTAATCCATGTGTTTTTTTGTTTCTGAAAGATTAATCCATGTGTTACAGTACATTAAATGTCATCATATTCATAGGTGGGTGGTTGTTTTCATTTCTCATCAGTTTCATTTACATTAATGTGGATATACTATTGAAGTATGGATTAAGAAAAAAGAAAGAATAAACCTTATTATTTAGAAGGTTAATTCAAAAAAAATCATTTAAATTTCTAAATATTTTATTTTAATTGGTGTAATTTGCTTCAAATTTTTAATTTTATATCTTTGACATATGCGGTTTGCTTCAGTATTTCGCAGAGACCCTTTCTGATAATATTTAAATATCTATCGGTTGTGAATGTAATGACTTTTGGTTACGGTGGGAAGGAGAAAAGTTTGTTGACAAATTGAGATTTTATATGTATTAAATAGTAGCAACAAGGGATGACACTAGAAGACCATGCTCCCAGCTAGCTCAGGCTCAAATAGTCAAATCCTCTCATTCTGACTAGGTTATAAATTCTCCTATTTATGAATATCTTTATCTCATGGACTTGTATAATATTTCCCTTGAGATTTCATTCGTCATCTCCATTTTCTATCAGGAAATATTTGAGAAAGCATGATCTCACATCACCAAATTTATACCTTATATGCTTGAAATAATTTAATGTGGTTTATAATTTGGCATTTCATAAGTGCTTGCATGACTCTGATAGTGTATTAATCTGCATTAGCAAACTCGGAAAACGAAATTAAAATAGTAAGAATATAAAAATATCTGTATTTATAGATTAAGAGAATAATAAATATACTACCGGGACAGTGGCCCCATACCTATTGGAGATATATCCAATGTAAATTCAGAATAGTGTTCATCCAATTTTAATGCATGATGACCAAATCTGCTGAATGGCAAGCATTATTTAAAATATTTTCGCACATCAATTGTTAATAGGTCGGCAGTAAAATATTAAACTCTTATAAAGTTATTCACCTTAAATTCCATGTTCACATTCCTGAAAGGTTTTACAAGTTTAAGCTCAAAAATAGCGTCAGAATTAAATTTTTAAGCATTCAAAAACCGAAAAGCACCACTTGTGATAATTAACATTTGAGGTAGACTGGGGCGAGGATCCATTAGATGGATTATGAGTAGCCGAGAGGATCTCCTAAACCATTAAGGAGGCTCTGCAAACAGTCAAAACAGGTTCAGGAACACAACCCTAAAAGAAAACCTATTCCTCATTTTCCAAATGCTCCGACCAAGGAACCTAATTAAATAATTAGGTTTCCATCAAGCTCCATCTTGGCCCTCTCAGACATTTTGATCCGCCAATCCTTAAAACTTATTAAGCCAAGTATTTATGGAATGAACCCCAAATTAGATGCAAGCCAAGCGGCCCTAGCATGATCACACAAGAATAGGATATGTTTCACTGTTTCCTTATGCAAATTACAGATAGGACAAAGGCTAAATTCTTTTATTCTCATTTTATACAATCTCTGGTTAGTGGGTAAACTATTTCTAACAGTCTACATTGATTTCCAACAGAAATCATCAATGACCTCAGATGTTAAAGCTCTATTCCTAGATATAGCAGCATCCCTTAAATTACAAATTAATTTATAGGCAGACTTGGTGGTAAGCACACCTTTTGACTCAGGGAACCAAATAACCATATCAGACATATGACTAGATCCAATAGGAACATAAAAAATAGCTCTAACTTGAGCCTCCGGGAATAAAGCTTTAATCAGATATTCATTCCAAGATCTGCCATTTGTTATAATATCAGAGACCTTCCTTAGGACAGAGGTAACTTTGAAGGATCATATGCCATACATCCGTATTTCTGCCACTATTTATACTAATCTCCAACCTCCTTTTAATAATGTCTCTCACGACCGTCATACTCTTCCACCCCAAAAGACCCCGAGGTCCGTCCGCCATTTTATTATTATTATTTGTAAAAGACTAAATGACAAGGACTAGCAAATATTTGTCATGGATCTAATTAGCAGCCTATATAATCGTGTATTACTTTCCTTCTATTCTTTTAATACTTGCTAGTGTTGTGTTAGACGTACTCATAATTCTTAATTGACTCTCTCTCTCTAATTTATGGATCAATTAAACCATCGCTTTGTAAGACTTTTGTTATAATAGTCATCTTTTGAAATTGCTAACCTAAATCTTTTCTTGTCTTCATTTTCTTTTTAACTTTCTCATTCTGCTCACTGCTCTAATTATCCAATTTCCTCATTCCGTCGTCATAAAATATCAGCCCTGTTGCCGAACACAATATTCGAAAGTTTTTTTGTTGGATTTGTTTTAATTCCTTTGATTATTCGCAATTCCAGGCAATTCTCAACTCTAAAGTAAAAACTCATTTGGTTCTATTCTACCCAATAGTTTTAGTTGAATTGCGTAAACTTTAATCCCACTAGTGAATAATGACGCGCAACGAACTAAAAGATGAATAATTATCATCGTCATGAGGCAACTGTGACTCAACTTCTATCACCTTGCTGTTAATGTTACGCTGATGCAAAATTCCACAAAGGCCTGCAAATATATGATATCAGTAATTACGTTTTGGCTCTGCAAAGATATGATAGTGATTATGAGATGTGAACTAATTAAAAGTTGCCTTTCCGCTTCTTATGATACCAAAGTTTGAACTATTGAAAGTGACTCAGGGATGCCGCATTTTTTCATCTATAATTTCCTTACATTTTTTAATTTGATCCCCAAACATATTTCTCTTCATAGGTAAATGTATATGTTATTTCTTTTTCGTATTCTATTTCGATTGCACTTATGGCTAAATCTTCTAAATAATCTGAATTTTATTTTATTTTTATTATTTAAGTATTCAATAAAATTAAAGAATATATAATATGTATAATTATTTTCTCATTCTCACAATAAAAGTAGTAAACCTTCATTAGTGTATGAACTCTACTGCACTCGATCTCGAGCAGGGAGAAAGACACTCGATCTCGAGCAGGGAGAAAGACACTGGAGGGCTAATCTCTATCCGGCTTAAAAATTTTGATAAAAATTAAGAAAATTTAAAGTTAAATATATTTAATAATAATAGACAGACCGATCAGATTACTTATAGAAATTTAATTATTGATATACTAAACAAAAATATTTCTGGGATTGATTTCATTTTATTTTTTGGTGAAAAAATAAATATTAGAGAAAATTGGAAATTGAAGAAGGGTGATAAAATCAATTGACTTAGCTGGTAGTGAGATCCAGGTTGGCCATTTAGTAGGTTTGATTTTGACAATTGACAATGAATAGATCCGTACAGAGGCATAATATCTGCATTCATTTTTCTGGCTCGTTTACTTTTCTTAATTTTCTTTTGCAAAAGGATTGCGAGAGTCAAATAAGAAAATTACACATTGAATCTTTTTATTTTTAATTTCTGAGGGTCTTTCTTGATTTAGCCGGCAAACTTCTTTTCTGACCTTTCTTGTTGCTTTCATATTTCATTTTCTAAATCTATTTTATTATTTTCTTGTTGAATTTATCTTATGTCATTGAATGTGATACCTTCTTTGAACTTTGAGAATTCTAGTACAATTCGTATTTAAGTTCTATTTATAAAATTGTCAAATTGCCCTTCTGACTATACCAACTTTTCTTTTTCTATCACTTTTGCCTTTAAATTTTATGGTATATTTAGTAGCACCTCAATTTGTAAGAAAAAGAAATATGCCATCCCTCACCTTCTAGAGATATCTCTCGAGCATCTAAATTTATATATTTGGCTACTTATGTTGCAAACTTAATGCTAAATAATTTATTTGTCTTTATAATTTTCTAAAATATTCTCTTGTCTCCACAACTTTTTTAAAATATCCTTTTAGTTTCTTTGTGAACATTCCATCATATTCATAAAAATATTTTATTCATCCTCTTCTGAAAAGTATATTTATTAAATTTATAAAATTGAATAAAATTAAAATATTCATTGTATATAAAATAATAGATAAATCATAAAACGTTTAAGATCATAATTTAATAAAGTAATTCCATTTTAAAATTTAAAATAAACACAAAAGAATATCCAAAGAGAAACTGATATACTTTGGTAGTATTTCTTTTTGTGTAATTCCGGGTACCTAAAATGATGTTTCTAATTTGCAACTTAGATGGTTATAACCATAAAAAGAGTATTAACTGGTTATAATTTATCCATCTTATTATTATTATTATTATTATTATTATTATTGATAGAGAATAGTAACAGATATAATAATCAATCATTGCGTAAGAAATGACAAAACGCAGCCTAAAATAATCCAGAGTTAGTGAAATGGGTAACGAAATGGTTTAGACATATAGGTAAAATTTTCTGATTAAAGGGTGATGATAAATTAAGTACAATAATTTTAAAATATAGTCAACTTTTTTTTATATATAATATTTAATAAATTAATAAATTCTAAGAAGTTAATTTCATTTTAAATTGACTTTTGAAAATATTATCATTCAATAATATATATATATATATATATATATATATATATATATATATATAATTATTATAAAATTAAATATTTAATTAAAATATAAATCTTCTTATATATATTATTCTATTAATTTTAAATTTAAGTGATGCAATTTGCTTTAAGTATATTGATAATAACTATTTTAAATTTCGATTATTATAAATTTAATTTTTTTCTGATACTTTATAATATTTTAGATATATATTAATTATTAAAAAATTGAATGCAATAAAAAAATACTATCTGACTATTAATATTAACGTGATCTCTATATAATTAAATAATGGAACTGATTGTTTTGTAATGTTCAGATGACAAACTTGTAAAGGATCCAACTCTTTCATTTTTTCTGAAAATGCAAAGTTGCTGATTAAACTAACTAATTACTGTGCCATCTTTGTAATATTCAAAGTATCCATGTCTAAAATTCCAAGCTACAAAATGTTTGACCAGGAAAAATCCAAGAGAAATACTACTTACTGTCAAGAAGGTGTCAGCTAACTTGATCTTCTTGTCTAAACCACCGCCTTGTCTTGAATCATTTCAACCATATCTATAATCTACCTAAACTAACTACTATCCTGAAAAACAAAGGCTTTTGCTTTTCATGTTTCTGCATTTTTTTGCTTAATTAGCTAGCTCTGATGAAGAAACACCAGAAGCCTCCTCGTTTCTTGCTTGTTCTTGTTCTTGTTTCCATAATTCTTTTTTGCCAACAACCCATTTTAGCAACTGACTTTGTCTACAATGGGTTCAATTCGTCTAGTTTGCTTCTTTACGGCTATGCTGTTATTGAATCTCGCATTCTTTCTCTTACTAATGAAACTACTTTCACAATTGGTCGTGCTTTATATCCGTCAAAAATACGCACCAAAGATCCAAATTCATCTTATGTGTATCCCTTTTCTACTTCTTTCATTTTTGCCATGGCCCCTTACAAGAATGTTCTTCCAGGACATGGGTTGGTTTTCATTTTTGTGCCAATTGCTGGCATAGAAGGTACGACAACAGCTCAGAATTTAGGCTTGTTTAATAGAACAAACGATGGTGATCCCAATAATCATGTGCTTGGGATCGAGTTTGATGTGTTTTCCAATCAAGAATTCAATGATATTAATGATAACCATGTTGGTATTGATGTGAATTCTCTCACATCAAGATTTGCAGAAGATGCAGGATATTGGCTTGATGATAGAAGGAGCAGCAGCGAAGACATGAAGTCATTCAAGAGACTGAAGCTAAATAATGGTGAAAATTATCAAGTTTGGATTGATTATGCAGATTCTTTAATTAATATTACTATGGCACCTGTTGGTACGAGAAGGCCTAGCCGGCCTTTGTTAAATGTTTCTATTGATCTTTCTGGTATTTTTGAGGAAGAGATGTATGTTGGGTTTACAGCATCAACAGGAAGACTTGTTGAGAGTCATAAAATTCTTGCTTGGAGCTTTAGCAATTCAGATTTTTCATTAAGTGAAAGGTTGATTACAGTTGGGTTACCATCGTTTGTTCTTCCAAAGGGTTCATTTTTTCGGTCTAAAGGGTTCATTGCAGGAGCTACAGCTGGAAGTTTTGTTGTTATTGTCTCTGCTGCTTTGATTACTTTGTTCTTTATTAGGAGGAAGCAGAGGAAGGCAAGGGAAAGAGCTGATATAGAGGAATGGGAATTGGAATATTGGCCCCATCGAATTACATATCAAGAAATTGAGGCAGCAACAAAGGGATTCAGTGAAGAAAATGTCATTGGCATTGGAGGAAATGGAAAGGTCTACAAGGGTGTATTGCCAGGAGGCGCTGAGGTCGCAGTGAAGCGAATTTCCCATGAAAATGATGGAATGAGAGAATTTTTGGCTGAAATCTCTAGTCTTGGAAGACTAAAACACAGAAATTTAGTTGGGCTGAGAGGTTGGTGTAAGAAAGAAAAAGGAAGTTTCATGTTGGTCTATGATTATTTAGAAAATGGAAGTTTGGATAAAAGGGTGTTTGATTGTGATGAAAGCAAAATGTTAAGCTGTGAAGAGAGAATAAGGATTTTGAAAGATGTGGCTTCAGGAGTGTTGTATTTGCACGAAGGATGGGAGTCTAGAGTCCTACACAGGGACATTAAGGCTAGCAACGTGTTACTTGACAAGGATATGAAAGGAAAGATCGGTGATTTTGGCCTAGCCAGGATGCATAGCCATGGTCAAGTGGCTAGCACCACAAGAGTGGTTGGAACAGTGGGGTACTTAGCGCCTGAGGTGGTTAGAAGTGGTAGAGCATCAAGTCAAACAGATGTATTTGGTTTCGGGGTCTTGATTTTGGAAGTAATATGTGGCAGAAGGCCTATAGAGGAAGGGAAGCAACCTTTAGTAGAATTGGTATGGCAGTCAATGATGCGGGGGCAACTACTGGATGCTCTTGATCCCCGGATAAAGGCTAGAGGAGGATTTGACGAGGAAGAGGTAGAAAGAGTACTTCACTTAGGCCTGCTCTGCGGATATCCTGATGCTAGTGTCAGGCCAACAATGAGGCAAGTGGTGAAGATTTTGGAGGGGAAAAACGAGGCTAATGAGACTGAAACAGAAGATATGGATGCATATTTGCTGCAATATGTGAACTCTAAGGAAATGTGGTTGGATTATTCTCAGAGATTGGGATATTCATCTCACCCAACATTTGAAGATATCAGACAATCATCTTCCATGTCTCTTTCTTGGACCAATAGCGTAATAGTCGATGGTAGGTGAATCTGCACTGCGAATTTTATTAGCATAGCAGAAATTTGTTGGTTATGCCGATTTTGATGGACTGAAACCTTGACCAGATTTCCGAAGCCAGACAACAAGGCTGGGGAGGCAGCTGCAGATGTTGGGACAAATGAGATTCAAGACCACATAAACTTGAAATTGCTGGTGGGAAAGGAGCTTTGACATTAATTCAGCTCTTTTTATTTTTGTTTTGTTTTGTTTTAATATGTTGATTCATTTTTGTTGGCAAACTTTGTTTGCACAATTGTTATATATATGTACAGGAAATCGGTATTCTGAGATTAGAGGATATGAGTTTTGAATATTGTTTTCAGTGTTTCATTGAAATAGTTTCTGCTAACTTGTCAACTTTTCCTATATATAATCTTTAATGCTAAGAACACACAAGAATCAACTAGTTCTATGCTTTCCTGCACCAGCATCTCTATTAATTCATAATTCATTAACTGAAAGACAAGCGGGGATAGCTCAGTTGGGAGAGCGTCAGACTGAAGATCTGAAGGTCGCGTGTTCGATCCACGCTCACCGCATTTTATTTTTTATTGGATTAAGCCCAAAGTAAACTCTACGGCCCAATCTGCTAATTCTTTTGTTCTGTTTGAACAAAATGAATTAGATCTGATATATAATCAAATCCCAAAACTATACTCTACGGCTCAATATGAAAATCTTTAATCTTAAATTAAATGTGGCCTTTCGATTTGCTTTTACCAGTCTTAGAAATCCCACTCCCAACAAGATAAATAATAAGGATTTGATCCTTATTAGTGAGAATTGGAATTGTAGCTGTTTGAATTTTTTCATTCATCATTCACCAATATTTACCCTTTGATATTTCAAATCAAACTTATAATGTATATTGTTGGGCATATAACCTTTTCGGTATTTAATAAAATTAAGATAATTTTGCAAATATTCAACTAGAGATAATTTGAGTGTACTATAACTTAGTAATTAATATTAATGCATGACATACTCGAATTCAGTCGAGATTAAAAGGGAAATAATGTTAATATTATTACCATGAAAGAGATCTCAACTGAAAGAAGGGAATAACATAGAAGATTCTAGCATAATAGACAGTAAGCTTGCTTTCTTCTTTTATCTTTTTCTTTCTTTGATTTTTACTAACGTCTCTTCACATTTTGCAAATCAGTCCTCACCTTTTTGTTTTCTGACGGGAATTTGGATCAGAATTGAAGGATGTGAATGGAAAGAAAGAACAAAGATGTGGATCTGATGATAATATAACAAGGACATAAACAGATATAGCTCATGGATAATCAATCGTGAAAATTAGGTTGCTTCCCACGTTCAAATTACTTTTATCATTTTGCTTCTCCGTTTGCATATGCTAGCACATGAAGGAATTCATTGCTCTATATACATATAGAGACATAGGATCATATATAGCATGAAGCTAGTAAGTCCCACTTGCCATTCTATATACATAATCAACTAATTAACAGGATTATGTCCTAATAAACTTAGGATTAAGACCTCCACACCAGGACCACAAACGATAGTTTGTTAACATGGACAAGCACCAAAATAATTTCTGAAAAAAAAGAAAAAGCATGTGAGATTTGGTTCTACATCCTTCCTTCCATGTGGGTAGATAGTCCAATCCAAACTAAATATTAGACTCAATGTCAATTTTTTGTAAGTAATGCTACATAATTTACATTTTTTATCTCACCCAATGTGACGTCTAATATTGTTATAAAATTATCTCTTAATATTTTAAATTCAAAAAATAGTCTAATAAAGAATTAGATGCTACATCACCTGGGCAAGAGGTGAAACAAAAAAAAATGTTTAACATTTTCCATTTTTTATGTTCAAATTATTTTGGAATTATTCATTTCAAACCTTTAGTTGGAATGTAAAGTATGTTAGAACCACCGTATCTTTGAACTTTCAAATTAAATAATAGTAGCTACAATTGGAGTCAGTTTAGTTTCTATCTTATTAATTAGGGTTCAGAATTGTAGATTAATTTAGTCATACATAAGATACATTTTAATTTGTTTGAAAAATTCATTATTAAGTACTTGAATGTTTCAGTTATATTCTATTGATCCCTGAAATTTTTATTTGATTTTATTAATTAAAATAGAAATAAAAATTATCAGGTTTCAATGAAGCAAAATAAAAATTAAATGGCTCAATAAAATAAAACTAAAACAATCAAGGACTTAAAAAATGCATATTGCCTAATTTGTTCTAGCAAATTCATGATGATTAATTTGTTTTTGTAAATCGAGTTGAACATCCGTTACGAGGTTGACTCGAATTTGATTGAATTTTCTACTGTGATATATTAATAATGACTAAAAATTCAATTAAATTTATGAATTTTTCTAATTAAATATTAAGGAGTTTGAACCTGGCTCGAGAGATTACTCGAGCTCGAACTCAATTTAATTAAAAACCAAGTTAATCTCAAATATTTTTTAAATCAATTTTAAATGCTTTATGAATTGATCCATGCATTCACACTCGTCTTATGATTTATGAGAGTATAAAGCCATCTCAGGCGTAGGTTCTTCAGTTGGGGTTGATTATGGACAGGAAATTCAACTTGATTTCTGGACAAAGACAGATTCCAAATACAAGTACAACCTCAAAATTCATTCCAACCCAGATACATACTTGTCTTTCGGAGTGGGTGCGTCTAGGCCACAAAAAACATTCCCCTTTCCTTTGTATCGTAGCTTAAATTTGCACCTTGTCCCTGTTGGGTGGCAAACATTTATTGATGAATATTATCAAAGCTTATCCTTGGATGAGGCAGGCCTTCTTGCCAACTAAGCACTCCAAATTTGAAATTGTAATGATTTATCCTTTATATTTACTTAAAATCTGAAGTGGCATTCATCCGAATATCGCTTACTAGCAACATAATCAACATGTGATCTGTACATTGTTATCCTATGAGAGGTTGGACCACCTAATGCGGCACTCTTCTGTCCCATTAATCTCAATGCAATCTTTTAATTTCATTAATATTCCACAAATAACGAAATTCAAATCAAAACATTTTTCTAAATTAAGTACAATATTCACTTGCTAACTTTAGCAGAAGACATAAAACTTACTATTAATCTATTTATTTTATTTAAAAAATATAAAATCCGTCGCTATATTTTAAATTTTTTTATGAAAATATATCTATTTATGTAATTTTATTTTAATGTCAACTAGTTTTTAATAATTATTTATACGTCAACATCCAATTGATTTTTTCAATAATCAGAAAAAGAAAGATTTGATAAATGCTGGATAACTTTTGGGGTCTAATTCTAAAGTATGTTAATATGAGAGGGTTAATTAATTAAGCACAAACCTTGAGCTAAACATATTGATGATGTGTAATCGACTAAGATGGTCATCTTTAATCAGATGCTCATATATTCCTTGAGCGAATCTGAAACACATGAAAATCAGTCACCTGTTTCTCTATCTGTCTTTTAGTTTTTGATGGGATGAATGCCAATATTGAAATTAATGGTCAAACTTGTGATAATCTTAAAGGGAAAAATAGAACAATATCTCTTATAAAGATGGGGAATATAACTCTATAGTTTGAATATATAAAAATAAGGATCCATGACATAGGTTCGGTCTTAGAATTGAGTTAGGAAGAGAGAAACCAGACGAATATGATTCATGGATCAGAAGCAAGTTGTTGATGGTAAGACAAAACAGGTCCTTATCACCAAACCTGGACTGCGCTAATACTATATAATATTTCCTCTATTCTATACATTAAAAATACAGTGTAAGCAATGAACCCAAAAGAAGCTGCGGTAATGATCACTAATTGGTATGTACACGTCAACAATGTTGGATAGGAAAGATAGATAAAATATAGCTATAAATAAGAATATACATATTTTTATTCGACAAAATATGACAAATTTCCTTTAAACTTATGATAATAGGTTCGAAATTTGTAGTTATAAGTTGACTACAAAATGCAAGTATTTAGTCCAATATTCTTAAGTTTGAAATCTATGATTATTTTAGGTGGGTTTAAATCTAATCAATAATTATAGAGGAAGCGTGAATGCATGAAAAGAGTGGCTTACATATAAAACTATACGATAAATAGAATTAAATAATTCAAATGACATTTACAATTTAAGAATGGTAGAGAGAGATACAGGAAGTAGAGGAGAGTATATTTTAAGGAATAAGAATTTAATAATGGATAAAAGATTATAAAGAAGCTCGTGAAAAACATCAAAAGCACCAAGATTATGTTAAAATATATATATTTTATTTCCGGCATTATTATATCCTAATGTTTCTTTTACGTTAATGAGATGATGTCGTTTTTGGCTATTATTTTGTATGGGTTCTTTTGGGACACATGAGGTGAAGATGATAAGATTATAACAAAGGGTCATGATTAGGTTAGTGACAAAACATGGTTGCTTTTGAGTTTTAAATACTTTACCTACAATTTATGCCTAACAAATACTGGCAAGCTTACTACAGGTTATATATAGTCAAAAGCTTAAGGGAACACGTAGCCCGGCTGGAATTTGTCTTTTAGGAATGATTACTGGCATTTTCATTTCAGTAATAAGGCTAAAGAATTCGGAAAATCAATTTTTTATTCATAGGATGTCCCGTAATCCATGGCCTACATAGGCATTTTTTTATATTTATTATAAAGATAAAATTTTATTTAGATAGTGTAAAAGTGAAGGATTGAATTTTGGACAATAATATTTAATTAAATTTTTTTTGATTATTTTTATAAAATTTTCAGTGAGTGATTTTTATATATTTTATTTAAAAATATTTTTATAGACATCGATAGATTTTTATTGATTTTACAAATTATTAGTTATCTATTATTTAATTATTTAAAAGTAAATTTAATTATTTTACTTTTATTATTTTCCTTATCTTCTTTTTTGTATTTATTATTTAGTTTAAATTATTTCATATAATATTATATACAACTCTATACACAAATAATGAACTCTATTTCATTGTTGTGTCAAATTTATATTATTTTAAAATTTTGTATTTCATAACATGAATACTATTTTTTTGTCAAGGTACTAATTTTTTTTATAAAAATTATCTTATTACAATTTATTTCTGATTAGACCACTAAATTCATGTCATATCCGTTATATTTTATTTATTACTTATTCAATAATACTTAAATCAATAGTAATTACTCATATTAATTCATTGATAAATACATAAATCCACAACAATCACGTTTACTAACATAAAACAAATTATTTTCCTAATAAAACCTAGAAGTCTATATAGTGAGATTGTTTGCTCAAAAACAATTCACTAAATGCTTCATTTAAACTTTAAAATTTTTATGGTAGTCTTTGAAAATTAAATTAAAAAATTTTAATTTATTTATTTATATGTGTGAGTACAAGCAAATATTATTAGTAAATAATTTTTGGCTTTATGAGTTTTATCAAATGTTTTATATTTCTTAAGATGGATAATATAGTAAAGATAAATGAAAATAATAATATAGGAGAATTTGAAAAGAAAAAATATGAGTTTTCAAAGAAAAAATTCTATCAAAATCTTAAAGAAAAGTGAAAGACAAATTTTAAAAATTTGTATTCATAACAATGAATAAAAAAATTATTAAAAGTATATAAAAGTCCATGTATATAAAAGTCGATGATTTTTTTAACACTAGCTTATTTTTAGAGATTTTAAAAAGTTGTAATTGAATACCCTCTAATTTTTATAGACTTTTTAAAAATTTTTAAAAGTCAATATTGAATTCCTCGTGACTTATACAATGCCTTTTAAAATTATTATTGTCACAACTGAATTTTTAAACTCCACACAAATCTCTAAGAATCTTAAGTGAATACAACCTTCTTCATTTCCATACAGCAATCGCCCATGGCTAAGCCTCAAATGTTAAATTAAGAAGATAAGTATTACTAAAAGAAAACAAAAAAGTACATATACCAACAGAAGGCCCTAGAGTAAGGATATATCATATGCACCCCAGGATAATAAGTACTAATTACACTATACAATTTCATGTGAACCATCCATGTAAATGCACAATTGTTAGAATTTGCCTATAGCGCAAGTGAAAATGAAAGAAACCATTTACTATCGGAAAGGTAGACCTAACTACCCACAAAAGGATATGAAATGCTCCCCCATCCTTTTCAACATATTCTAATAAGAAATCAAAATTAAATTTAAGATTTCATTAGCCATTATATAATATTTATACGTCAAAAATCTTGATGTAAAAATAGACGTAATTCAATTTATTGTATATACAAAGAATAAAATAAATAACTTAAATTTTCCGTAAAATAGACAATAAATAATTCCTATAGTAAAATGAAAATCATACTTGAGAACTTTAATTGCTAGATAAGTCATACTCTCAAGTTATTTTTAAATCTAATACATTATTTTTAACTCTTTTTATATTCTAGTAACATATTTTAATATTAATTTCGGTGTTAATTGGTTAAAAAATTTTAGCCAAAACTTTTCAACACGATTGCAATTCTAATAATGATAAAAAGTATTAAAGATGTTGAAATCATAATTAATAACAGTATTATTTAGACAAATAAATAGATGATGTAAGAATAAAATGGTTTTATCTAGTATTATATTCATTTTTATTAAAAAAATTCTAATAAGATAAAATCTAATTCATTTCTTACTTGTTTTGTCTATTTTACTTATTATGAAATTAAAAATATTCCATGTCTTAGAATTTTTAAGGTTTCGAACTAAAACATAAAAAAAAAAAAAAAATCTTTGAATTATCTGGAAATAATTCAGTAATTTTATCACCGACTCAAATTCTTTATCATTAATATTATAACTGCATCAACTGATTTTAATTGATAATACCGTTGAAAGTTGAAATCAAAATCATTATCAAGATATAAGTTACCTACTAAATTTAGAAAAAGTGAATAAAATATATAATTTATTTAGCAATTAAACCCTTCAAATATTTACCATATCAACTTTGTTATTGGCATAACACCAACTATTGGGTTTTTCCCTTCACCGACATATATGATCCTCAGAACGTCAATTGTGGCATATGAAATCGGAAAATAAATCTCTTATTCAAGTGAAGGGGCTTTAACGCTCGAGCACATTGACACATTCCGAAAATTATTGCCCTGAGCAAATGACCACAACACCCTTACTTTTTGCCACTACACTTGTCTAGAAAATTCATAGGAATCTTGTCATGTTATGTCTAGAATTCTCAAAAACCATTGCCAAGACGCCGCGTTTTCTCGACATCCACTGTTTTTCTTTTTCTTTTCTTTTTAGCGATAAATAAATAAAAAATCTGACAAAGCCATTCCCATATGATTACAATAAATCATTTGCGTTAGGTGGCTGGCAACTGGGTCCCACTCTTCGGATAAACCTTGTTAATTTTTTATCAACGATCCAGATCAAACCACGTGGGTCTCGATCAACACCCAGTCACATCACCGGAAGTTCATGGTCCCGCTCTATTCACAAGATGAGGATAAACCTGCAAAAACATCTATTTTTTCTTTTATTTTATAATTTTTAATCCGGTTTTTCTTTTTTTTTTTCCATTTAATAGATAAAAACAAATAAAATAAAAGGAGAAATATGAAAACTATAATTTACGTGAATATTCGAGTATATCCAGAGATCAACATTATTGAAGCTGACTGACGTGGATCCTTGTTGTCTGATTTATATCTTCCAATCATTTAGTTCCACGTAGGCAATACAAGTGACCCACATGTGCGCGGCGACTCGTTGGTCCACGTTGGGTGTTGGGCCCCACGTCAGTCCAAGCTAAGTATATAAATGAAATTTTTATTATGGTGTGTTGTCACTTAACACATTTTCCTTTTTTTTTCTTTTTTTCTTCCTTCCTTTGTCTTAAACAAGGAGCTCATCAGTACAAGCCATGCCCAGTGCGAGATTTAGAATCCCAATTTATCAGCAGGATTTCCCGGTTAATAGTCAGGAATTTGATTTCCACGACCAGCCGATGGGGAGTTTCTCCGATATGGTTTTCGGGTTTCTTGAGCACGGCGAAGATCAGTCGTTTCAGGCAAGTCCTAGCAGCGAGGATTCTTATGAAAATGAAGCATTAGATGAAGAAGAAGATGAAGAGAAAGAGAATGGCGGTTTTCAAGAAGACAAAAGCTTCTGGGACAACCAACACCAGCTTCTACAAGTAAGTATATAGTCTGATTTACGTTTTCTTATATATGTTAATTAATCAATCCATATCTATGGATTTATTTATTTTCTTTGACATATATTTTGGTGTTCAGGCTACCTTATGTAGAACTAGCTCACTGGAATCAGGCATTAGAAATATCACCAAAGAAACAATAAAAGAAATTCAAATGGCAGGAACAACCTGTGGTTGTGGAAAACCGATGGTTGGCGGCTGCCGGAAATGTTTGATGGCAGAGGTCTCCGGCCGCCTCCGAAACGCTGGATATAATAGTGCCATTTGCAAGTCTAAATGGAGAAGTTCTCCTGATATCCCATCAGGTAATTACTAACTGGAATCTTTTTCTGAAAAAAAAAAAGATTATTAGTATTTTAGTTAATTAGTATGAATATAATTCTTTTTAAATCAACTTCTAACTAGTCCTTAATTTACTATGCAGGAGAACATACATTTTTAGATGTGATAGATAATTCAAGTTCTAAAAAAGGAGAGATAAGAGTAATCATTGAATTAAATTTCCAAGCTGAGTTCGAGATGGCAAAAGCAAGCGAGGAGTATAATAGTTTAGTACGGAAATTACCGGAGATTTTCGTGGGAAAAGTTGAAAGATTAAATAATGTGATAAAGATTTTATGCTTAGCTGCTAAGAAGTGCATGAAACAAAAGAAAATGCACTTGGGGCCATGGAGAAAACGAAGGTATATGCAAGCTAAATGGCTTGGAACATGTGAAAGGACTGTAGCATCAATACCAAGCTTTTCAATGGGATATTCAGGCAAGGTATCAAAGCCTAAGTCTTCGATGCTAACGGTTGATTTGCTAGATTTGTTGCCTAATATGCATTGTACAGCAGTTGAGGTTGTATGATTGCGAGATTGAATATTTAATTTTTGTTTGTATTTCTTGTTTGTGGATCTTCATAGAATTACATGTAAAATTTGAGAGGTAAATATATATAAATATGGGCACAAATAATTAACTTTTTGTCTTCTTTTTTCCTCTTCTCTTCCCTTTTACTCTATTTTTCATGATATTTCTAGACAGTTGCTATCATTTCATGGCTTTGATTCCATGATACACAATTTATTCTTATTTTCTTTTGGGGTGTGTCTGTAACCAATAAGTGGAAAACTTTACTGTTAAAGAATTTAATAAGAATTGGCAAAACATGGCAATTAATATTTCAAATATGGGCAATGATTTCAGCTCACCTCGGCAACGGGAACTAGCATTGGTCATCAGTTGCGTATTAAGAAAATGAAAAAAAAAAATTGCTTAGATTTAGATTATATTTTTTTTATACATAGATGATTAATACATATTTATTAGTTTTAAATAATAAAATATGTATCAATCATTTAACATCAAATATATATGTATTACTCTCTTATTAATTATAATGTTTACATCTAATTTCGGTAAAAATCTTATTAAAAAAATTTAAAATTGCCTCTTTCCTTTTTCAATCTAGTTATCTAATTTTCGTCGTCCATCACCAACTAACTAGCATTGGTCATCAATCGGTTACAAAAAGAAAAAATTACTCATTGTTTTTATTTGATCATCTCACAATTAATTATAAGTTAAAAAAGTATGAAGTTTTGATAAATCAAAATACTTTAGTAATCTAATTTCATTAAAGAACATTGATATTTTTTAGTATATACACTAAAGATTACAAAAATCAGATGACTTTTAAAAAAATATATACATAGGAAATTTTTTTTTATAACAATACTATATATAGAAATAATTTTTATATGAATAATTACGGTTCCAATTTGAGTCGGTTATAAATAAAAATAAAATATTTATTGTAATACGTTATATATTTTTGTAATTCCATCTTAAGAAATATCTTTTTATATAATAATATTTTTATATATAGTTTAAAAAAATATATATTATATTATATTTTATTTTATTGTAATATTGTTTTATCTTATTAATATAATATTATAAGATATTTATATATTTTATTTCTGATTTCTATTATTTTACCAATAAAATTAAATTTAAAATTTAAAAAAAAATTATATACTCAAACCTTCATTAAATTATAACCTCTTCATAATTATAAATTTTATTTGATTTTAAATATATAACTGTACAGAATCGTTAATATATATATATTTTGAAACAAACGGAGCCTTGTTATCAAAATAAATATAAGAGTGAAAAGAATTCTCCGTGTGGCTTTAAAGTGTTTTGTTTCTGTCCAGGTACATTCATTGACCATCAAAAGTGAAGTGGTTTTGCGTCAATTTGGTACCCCACCATTTATAAATCCTAATAAGATATTGTTGCCTTGTTCCAAAATGGTGCGAAATTTCATTGTATATATCCATGTCCCATGTGATACTATTGATTCTCCTTATGTCTTTCCTAAAAGATGCAAGCTTTCTATGATTTAAATCTAAAATAGATAATCTTCTGTACTTAATTATTTGATCATTATAGCAGCAGCTGCTTTTAAGTCTATTTCTCATTCTGATCTAAGGCTGGAAAAGATCTATTGAGAGAATTAACTGTATCCATGGCTTAGATTATGTTTAGTTAGAACTTACTATCCTATTCGCAACCACACTATTAACTTTTTTGCTTTTGCACATGGAAAGAAAGCTTCTTAATAGTAAATTATGAGCTTCACTCGCTAAACTGTTATTGGTAGTTAATAGTTGGTATTTGATATCCGATAATTGATAGTTGATTGATAATTATATTCAGTAAAATTATTTATATTATTGTTTATATGTTTAATGATGAATATAGATAAAAAATTTATTATTTATTTCTCCTTTTATTGAAGTGTGATGTTTATTGTTCTTTTAAAAGAGTTTTACTAAGAATAATAAAAATATTATATTTCAATATTAAATTAATATTTTTGAGAGATATAAAAAATATTTTAAATTTTTATTTATTTATAAAAGGAATTCAGATTAAGTTACTATAAATTAAAATTAAAAGATAATATATAATAATAAAAATTAATTTAATTTGTTCATTTTAAAATTAAAAGTTAGTCCACCAAAGCTCCAGATTAGAATTGTAGCAAGGTGGAGAAATGTTAACTAAACATCAAATGATGTTATTTAATATTTAAACAAACAGTGAACATGCGAGCGGGGATAGCTCAGTTGGGAGAGCGTCAGACTGAAGATCTGAAGGTCGCGTGTTCGATCCACGCTCACCGCATTTTTTTGTTTCTTTTTCCTTAATTTCTCCTTTTCCTTTATTGTGTCATCTAGTGTCATAATTTGGTCATCGAGTTGGAATTAGGAAGCGACCGTGAATATTACACATGCAGATGAAAAATATCTATTCCGATGTTGTGCTGTGACGATCATGTTACTGCTAACCCCGATTTATAGTAGAAGGAAGATGTTTTCCGTGTCAACTCACTTAGTCAATTTGAATCTGACATTGGTTCTTTTTCTTTTTCTTTCTTTTTTTTTTTTTTTTAACAAAGGCAGCTTTCACTAACAGCTCAGAATCCACGTCGCACAACTAATTTAGCTTAAACGGCAACATGATGAGCAAAGAGAGTTACAAAATCCAGGAACATAACATAACTAAAAGAGGAAGACTGAAATAAGTTCCTATGAGACAGAATGTCCTGTAATAGATTAGAAACATCAAGACTCACCACAAATACAATCATTAAGTATTCAGATGACCACTAATGCATCACCTTCACACTCAACCATAGACCAGCCTTTCTGAATTAGGCAAAGCATGTTGTACTTTAGTGCCGTCATTTGCAGCAATAATTGCTCAAAGATACCAGGAACGATCGTTGGAGTTCTGCCAACAAGAAGGCCTGAAGGATTATGCACTACCCCTCCTATGGACCCAAAACGATGATGTTGTTCAGAGGCAGCATCGAAGTTGATATTAAGAAAGGGAGGTGAAAGTGGAAGCCAACTATGGTCCTCATATAATATAAGTAAGGCAGACTTTCAAAATCCGGCTCAAGTGGAGGATTATTAATATTCTAATTGATCCGGTGTTTTAGAGTTCACTTCACCTTCCGTCCACGATTTGCCTTCAAAACCTACAACCCCTCTTCTAGCCGTATTCATATTAGAAGTATTCTTCACAGCATCCTCTTTTTGTATAGTTCCCATGCAATTTAGTATAGTCACTTTACGCGTTTGGAATCGTAATTATTTTGATTATAAATATAATATATAAATTAAATTTATAAAATATAATTTGATAATTTTTTAATATTTTATAGTATTTTAAAATTTAATATAAATGTTTTTATCAAAATTTTTCTTAATATATTTGTTGGTTTCAATAAAATATTATAATTATTTTATAATATTATATAAATTGATACTATAAATATAATAATATTTCTATTTTTAGAATTAGAAAATAATTTATTAGTTAATAAAATTATTAAAAAATTTAGCAAAATATTATATTTTTAGAATTAGAGTTATTGTCTAATCATAAAACTAAATTATATCCAATATAAAACTAAATATATAATTGAAATACTAGTTTCACATATTAAAGTAATTGTTTAATTAAAAATATAACTTACTAATTAATGAATTAATAGAAAGTTAATAAAATTATACATAAGTTTGAATCCCATATATTTAAAATAAGTACATATGTTAAAACAAAAATATTTTATGTTAAATCACATATGTCAAAAAATTTAGATCAGACATTTAAATTTTAATCATTTAGTCAGTTTACCACTTTAATTTTTAATTTAACTTAATAAATAATTAAAATTTCTCTTTTGTGATATTTTTATATTTTTTGATATATTTTTTTATTCAATACATCACACATATTGAATAAAAATATTTAAATATTACCAAAAAGTAAAGTTCACATACATATTAGGTTAAATTGAAAGTTAAAAGTGTTTAAATATTAAGAAAATAAAATTTAGATATCTATTAAATTAAATTAAAAGTTAAAATATTAAACTGACTAATTAAAATAATTTTAGATAAATAAATATATGTATTTAACCAAAAGTTTATATATAGATTTCTCATGGAGTGGTGGGAGTTAGCAAAGTGTGTAAATTAGAAAGAATGGGCTTAACTATTTCTATTTATAAATGGACTTACGTATCCATTAATTGTGGGCATGGCTATTTTGTGTGGTGGGTTTCAGGTAAGCACCTGGGCCATCTTCCAGTGATGGTAAAAGCTCTGTAAACTCAGATACTCTCCTAGTCCATCTTCCAAGCTTTGGACCCCATTTTAAATCGCCCAATTATTCATATAATTCTCAACTTTACGTTTATTTTAATTTTATCTAATTTCTTAAATTTTATAAACTTTTAGCAAAAAGATAGATTTTTTTATTTCAAATATAGAAACTTATCAAATTTAAATCTAAAAAAGGTGATGACTTTTTGGACTGTAAAACAAATTTCTAAACTTGAAATAGAAGTCTTTCAGTTTGTAATAAAAAAATTCAATTCTGAAGTGTTAAATATAACTAAAAAATATAAGTTTTATAGTTATGTTGATAATTATAGATTTTACTGTTAGTTTTTAAAAATGCCTCGTTGTCTTTTTTTTTTTTTGTTAAAGATTGGGCTCTACTCTTTCTTCTTTTTGTACACCTCATTCAATTATTTCTACATCAACTAGTTCATCTTCTTTTAATGTATTTGCGTAAGAATAATATTTTTAATTAAATTTTTAGTATTATTATTAAATAACTCACCATTCTTCAGAATAGTGACTGCTTTAGCTTGCTTAGGTTGATTTGGTAGTTTTTCTTTCTTGTTTGCTTGTACAGCTTCAGCAATTTACCCAATTTGAGTTTCCAATCGCTTCATTGAAGCTTCTATAGAATCAGTTTTCTTTTCATTCCTCTCTATCCTATCATGGGTAGCTGTCATAAAAAATTGGAGTATTTACTCCAAATTTGATTTTCTTTGAGGGGCTTGTCCTTAATTAGATAATGGAGGGTTTTAATTCCTTGGGTATTGAGGCTCTTGATTTTGATATTGAGACTAGTTTTGGTTCCTCAATATTTGTGGTGGGTTTTGATCATTATTCGTGGTAGGTTTTGATCATTATTCCTCCCTAGAAATATTGGATGGTTCCTCCATCCTAGATTGTAAGTGTCGGAATATGGATTATTTTTAGGTTGCCTAGGCTGATAAAATTCCATCAAATTAACCTCTTCATAATCATTTCCTGCATAAGTCTCATAAGATGAGCAAAAATATTAGCACCATAACCATAAATACCACATATCCCATATACCTCATTACTTTGTACATTCTTAGTTGCACAAAGTGTCCTAACTTGTTTAATTAATTCAGCTATTTGAATAGGCATCTCATTATTAGACACAACTTCATTCACTCCTACTCTTTTTGTTCTCACACTCTTTTATTGTGAATTAGTTCCTAACATCTCAAAAATATCATAAACCTCATCCGCAGTCTTTTCTAACATGGCACCCTCAACTGCATTATTAACCATACATTGATATTGTTGTGTTAGACTATCATAGAATGATTGGTTGGTTACAGGAAGTGGGTATCCATGGTGTGGGTATTGTAGTAAAAGTGATTTGAAGCGATCCCATGCTTCATGAAATGATTCAGTATCCTTTCAATAAAAGTTGAAAATTTCAGCCCTTAATTTTTTGGTGTTTTGATGTGAGTAAAATTTACTCGTGAATTTTTGTTGATAAATTTCATCCAAAGTTCTCAAAGAATTAGGAGGCAAGGTTATTAACCAAGCTTTTGCTGTCTCTTTTAATGAGTAAGAAAAACATCTCATCCTTAATTGGTCTTCATTTAGTTTAGATTATGGGAATATATGAACTATAGCGTAAAATTTTCTAATAAATATTAATGCATCTTCACTAGGTATACTATAGAAAAAAGGAAGTATATTAAAATAAATGTTATTGAGTTCATAATTTCTAGATGCATCACCTAGAACTATGCATGAAGTAGTGTTACCAATTATAAGACGAGTATAAATCTTCATAGCCATTTGCATTTAAGCTGTAACTTTTCTTTGGTCATAGCCATTTTCTCAAACTCTCATACAAATTCTTGTTGTAGCTTTTCTTCAAATTCTTTTTCTCTTGGAGGTACAAACTCACTCTCTACCTCTTGGTCTCCTTTTGCCTTTTTAACAGCTGATCTCAAGTTGTATGGGATTTTGAGTTGATAAATCACCTGATCTTATTTTTCTGCTAGGCATACAAAATTAAAGAAAAAATTTTAGATTTAAAAACTTAAAAATAAAATTTAAAGATAAAACAAAAATAAATAAACATGCAACACACAAAAATATAAGAAATAAAACTCAGCAATTAATCAAATATAATATTGCCAAATTTTACGGCAACAGCGTCAAAAATTTAATGTGTCTAAGTTAGTACTTGCAAGTGTACGAACCGAATGATAGTACATGCAAGTTCACAATGAGGTCGATCTCACAAGGAATTATAGAGCATATATTATAAAGACCAACTATCACACAAAATACTAAAAGTTAATCACTCTAAATCAATGTTTTGAGAATGATTTAAAGATTTATAAAAAAAAAATTAAAAAATAAATATGCAACTAGAATGATTAATATAAATTATATGATAAAATAGCATTTAGTCTAGCTTATACTTAGTAATCCCCTTATTTTCTTAAGTCCAAATTTAATTATGAGACACAATTAGATGAACATGGATGGGAGAAAATATTTTATAGAACTAAAATTATATTACTTAGATATTTATTTTAATATATGGGAGTAAGGGCATAAAATTTAAATCTCATCAATCTGTTTTTTAATTTAAAAAATTAGAGAAGAAAAAAAATTAATCAAGATGAGTACACTTCGAGAAGATTTGGAAATTGGAACATTTTTTAATTCATATCAATTTTTGAAGTTTTTAAAATTGAATCTCCAATATAAAAATTTCTATATAAAAATATATAGATTTTTTTATAACTATTCGGTATAATGATTTGGATCTAATAGAATAATTCGGTGCAAAACAAGATAATAGGTATCGGAGATTTTATATTTTTAAATAATTCATTTTCAGCTTAAATCAATTGAAATTAATTAAAAAATATATAATAAAAAGTAAAAATTACTACAATTATATTATACTTATTTCAACAACTACATAGTGTGAAATTAGAATAATTTATTTTTGATCCACCAAATTAATATTAAAAATAGCGTTATCTTATTAAAAGAGACCAATAAATATCATACTTTATTAATTAATCAAAAGAGATATCACTGATAAAAATTATTATAAATATAATTAATTAATATTATTAATATATTTGATACCACAATAATATTTTTACTGCTAAATTTTTAAAAATTTAAATATTATATTTTTAAATTAAATAAATATTAATGATGTAAATTTAGAGTTTATTCAGAAAAACCAAGATAAAATTGTATATTAATTAATATTGTAATTAAATATAAATTTAGTGTTTCTATTTTTAAATATAGGCCAATAGTTTTATATTTTATTAGAGTATAATTATTAAATTTATATTTAATAATGCGTTATATATTTAATTTGAGTTTGGTTTTAAGAGTTAGATTTAATTATTATATAAATAATTACAAATTTATTTATTATATAAACAATAGTATATATAAATATTTTTTAAATCAGTTATAATTTGTTTTAGAATAACATGAAATAGGTTGATTACCGCTCGATATAATAAAAAAACTATTGATATCTATGATTGTATTAAAAATATTTCCATACAATCTGATTTAAAAGAGATTTAAATAATCAACTAATATTTCAAATCTAAATAATCAACTAATATTTTCTGTTGAAACGTTTCGGTGCGGTTTCAAAATCTCTAAATCCTGTATTTAGTGTAATAGTAATTAGTGAGAGATATTGTCTGGCATATTCATGGAGAAACAACCACAATTAAGATGCCATTTGAAAAGTTCCAATAAACAGAAAGCCAAAACAAACTAAAACACAACAAAGAAGACATCTCAAATCAAATATTACCACACACGTAGAGATGTTCCATCCCAACAAAACAATTCAGCAACAACAATAACAATTAACAACAAAGAATAATGAGATCCAAGAAAACCCCACCACCGCCACCCCCACCCCCACCACCACCATAACTCCGCCACCCACCAAGCAGCATTAAAACCTAATCCGTGCAAACCGTACCACACAATACAACCGTAGCTTCCTAAAATTAATTCTCTTCAGATGGTGACACTTGGATTCCTTTGTTTTCTCTTTTTCTTTTCTAATTTAATACTATAAAAATAACAGACAAAAATTAATTAAATAATAAAATTCTCCCTCTTACCGTATTATATTGACTTTTTAGTTTTAGGGTTTCTTTTTTTTCTTTTCCTCTTTCTTTTAATTGAGTGGGTGCCCACCCACCATCTAGCGCGAGTAAAAGGGCCCCACCTTTCCTTGCCTTACTAAAGTCGTCGCCAAAAATATCGGGTCCAGTGGAATCTACGGTGTCGCCGTATAAAGTACGTATGTTTTGGCACATCGAAATTCCATCCAACACTCGCGATTTTTCTTTCTCCACAAAAAGCAAATAAAAAAAGAATAAAAATCCTTTAATTCCTTTTTTTTTTTTCTCTCTCTCTCTCTCTCTTCTCTCATGCACACAAAACAGGAGCCTTTTAAAAACATGGATTTTTCAAGGAGAATAATGTCACTGCCTCCTGATAGCTATGTGCCCTCTTAATGGTAAAAGCACTTGCCTTTTTTTTTTTTTTTTTTTCTCTCTCTCTCCGTTTTTCTAATTTTTTATCTGAGAGTTTTTTTTTTTTGTGATATGTTTATTTGGGAATTTGGGGATTTATCTGAGTATCTGGGTTATTGTTATTTTTGCAGTTTAATAATATTTGGGTGAATGATTGTTTTGACATAATGATTGGATTTCTTTCCAGTGTTTAATAATAGGGGGTGTGGGGGATGTAAGTAATCATGGGGGTTGCTTAATTTGCTTAAATAATTGAGTGTACTTTGCTTTGGTTTGCCTTTTTTTCCTTTTTCTCTTTTAAATGATTATTTAATTTTTTTATTTGTTTATTGGCCACTGGGTGGTATCTCTGTGGGATTTTCCAGGTTTCTGCAGAAGGTGCCGTTTGACTTTGAAGCCAAAGGAAAAAGAAAGGGTCGGTTAATCAGGTCTTGGTTTTGGTTTGGCTTGGTGGTGGTGGTGGTGATTAATGTTTTGATGGTTTTCGTTGATGGGATTTTGGTTATTATGGAAATGAGATTGAACTCTATTATGGTCCCTTTCTTGATGTGTCTTCATGGATTTGAATGGTTTCTCGATTGTAGTAGACCCAAAGTTTGAATCTTTATAGCTCACTTGTTGATGGGTTGGGAGAGATTTGAATTCTTGGGTCCTGCAAGTACTTTCTTGTTTTCAGGTCTCTTTCTTTCTTATTCATCTGAAGAAGAAGGAACACCAAACTTTATAGAGGCTGAGAGGCTGACGAGTTTTGTTATTGTTAGAAATTTGTTTTAGGGTTTCAAGTATTAAATTGGTGGGAATAAGGAAGAGAGAATGGAGGAAGAGAATAGTTCTTGGATAAGGAGGACAAAGTTTTCACACACAGTTTGTCATCGATTAGATTCTTCAAGATTGGCGTCTTTGGCTTTAGCTGTTCAGGAAGAGAGGAATTCAGGCTTGAAATCAAGGCCTGGCACGTCTTCTCCTAATCGGAAATCTCTTTACTTTTCCAATCAGAGATCTGCTTCCTTTCCAAATAAGAAGTCCTCATCCTCCGTTACTAGTAATTCTCAGATTCAGCGAAATCCTGTGACCAACAAGCTGAGATCTTTATCTCCTCTCCCTCAAACAGCGCTTTCTGATACTTTTAAGGAAGCAAGATCTGATAGGAAGAGATTCTCAACTCCTCATCCTCGCAGCAAAGATCAAGACAAGGGATTTGCCAAGCCATCCAAACATGCATCTAACACAAGCCCACTTCGGCAGTTAGCTTCATTGAAGGGTCATGAAAAATTAAAGTCTAAGAAGGACTCTGCTTGGACAAAGTATTTTGACCATGCTGGCGGAAGGGTTAATGCTGTAGAAGCAGCTGATGAATTTAGTGTTGATATGTCTAAGCTGTTTCTTGGTCTTAGATTTGCTCATGGGGCACATAGCAGGCTTTATCATGGCGTATACAAGGACGAACCTGTTGCTGTTAAAATTATTCGGGCCCCAGATGATGACGACAATGGAACCTTATCAATTAGATTAAAGAATCAATATGACAGGGAAGTAACTCTTTTATCTCGGCTTCACCATCCAAATGTTATAAAGGTGATCAAATTCTTTCTAACCCTTTACTATGTTGGTTTTGGTTGTCTTTTTTGCTTATGTTATTCTTCCCAATTTTTAGTAGAGGGAAGTCGGCGTTGTTCCCTTGTCTTGCACCACATAGAGTTAACATGTGATTCTGTACGTTGTCTTTTGTGATTAGATTATCTAAGTGGCAAACAATAGATGTGAACTTCTAACTGTGATTGAAACAATTGTGAGTGGAGTAAGCCTGAGGCTGCATAGTGAATTCTTATTTATTACATATTTTGATCTGAAATGCAGTTTGTAGCAGCATGCAAAATGCCACCGGTGTATTGTGTTATAACAGAATATTTATCTGAAGGTTCCTTGAGGGCATACTTGCACAAGCTCGAGCATAAGTCTCTCCCCTTGGAGAAACTAATTGCAATTGCGCTGGACATTGCTCGTGGAATGGAATACATTCACTCTCAAAGTATCATCCATAGAGATCTTAAACCCGAAAACGTACTTATTGATCAAGAGTTTCGTATGAAGATTGCTGATTTTGGTATAGCTTGTGAGGAGGCTTACTGCGATTCATTAGCTGATGATCCAGGGACTTACAGATGGATGGCGCCAGAGATGATAAAAAAGAAATCTTACGGGAAAAGGGTAGATGTCTACAGTTTTGGGCTAATTTTATGGGAATTGGTGGCTGGAACAATCCCGTATGAGGATATGAACCCCATACAAGCTGCTTTTGCAGTAGTGAATAAGGTATTGCTTTACTTGTTTTCTACTGTTATCAATGTTGTTTTATGAACTTATAACTTCTTGGCGTTCAGACTTCTTTTTAAATTGCACAATTCTGGGGATTTTTTTCAAGTCTTAGTTATTTTGGTGAAAGATACTTTAGATAAGGAACTATTATGATCAGTCATTCTTGCTGCTGGTATAAGGGATATTGAGGAATTTGTATCCCATGGAATTTAGTGAGATATTGAGTCCTGGTGAAATGAAGACATATAAGAAGTTACTGTTATAAAAAGTATTGCTGCTAATTATAGTGAAATGTGCATCCTACTTTTTGGCATGAAAGTATAGCAAGTGAAATCTGATTTGAAGAGAAACATCTTTTTCCTCATCAGTGTGTAGTAGTAAACATATGGATTGCATCAATGTTTGAAAAGCAAAATTTGGTAATTTTTTTTAATTGAATTATTTGTCTAATGAGAGAATTAATCTTTGAATCTAAGAAGGGCAAAGGGAATCTATTTGTACATAATCCAATTTCTTGCTGGTTGAGTAGTTCTGAATGGTTTTATTCTCTTTCTCTCCCTCTCCTTTCAATAATTTGTTTTGTTCTGTACTTTGTTACTCCTATAAACTCCAGCAGAATATCTTCCTGATTTCAGATAATTTGTTATTTTTCTGTAGAATTTGAGACCTGTTATCCCACGGGACTGTCATCCAGCCATGAGAGCATTAATCGAGCAATGCTGGTCCTTGCAACCAGATAAGAGGCCTGAGTTTTGGCAAATCGTGAAGGTATTAGAGCAATTTGGATCTTCACTTGCTCGTGATGGGACTCTGAATTTGGTACAAAATCCAACTTGCCAAGATCATAAGAAAGGTCTTCTTCATTGGATTCAAAAGCTTGGTCCCATGCATCCAAGTAGCTCCCCTATGCCTAAACCTAAATTCACATGAATCTCTCTTATAGCCTGGCTTTTGTAGTGCACCAGGTTATTTGTAATTAAAAGGTTTGTTTTCTAAGCCTCTTGTTTGTAATCCTCTTCTATGTCACATTCATGTGAGAGTGAATTAATGGATTGGTAGCATCCACTGAGGTGAAAGTTTTTTTCTTCACAGATATACATACACACAACAGTCATCACATTTTAGGGTGTTCTGAACATTGTAAGCAATTATGGAGATGACAGAAATAGTGTTTTTCTATGAGGTGTGGGGTGGGTCTGCTTTGGGTGGATTCTCTAAGATGAACTTGTTTATACTTGCCTTTTCTTTAATCATCTTTTTGTATTTTTGGGTTTATTTTGTTTATGCAGTGTAGTAATTGTAGCATATCGTTGCTTTCATTCTAATACTTATTAAAGGAAGAGCTGCTTAGGCAGGTAGATTGGGGAAGAAAAGGTGGTAGACATTCAAACTATGGGTTAGTTAAAAGTTTCAGTGGTCTGGTTTTCATTTGTTCTGACTATATTGCTTTTGTTGACAATATCAGAAAGAAGTTGAACCTTTCCTTATTATCATCACATTGGTGATTATATGATAACCATGAATTACGTGATCATCTTTGCACGTGCACGTTTTGTGGATCTTCTTCAAAATGCTTGCAAGGCATATTGTCTCATTGGATTTGATGTTCTTTTTCATGAACGCCAATGGACTAATGTTTGTTTGGTCACTAGGATAACATTAACTTCTTACTGTTAAGTCCTTCCCCTCCCCAGCATATTTGGATGGGTTGGCTGGCAAGAAACCCCAGTTTGGCCAACAGTAAATGCCAATTTTTTATTTGATTTTTCACGGTTGCATTCTTCTCATAGCACGCTGCTGCCATCCATTTTTAAGGCCTTTGTTTCGTTATGTTAAGTTTTCTTGGTATGATCATTTTCTTTTTTCTGTGCAAAATAAAAAAATGTTTTAATTGAATAGTTATAAATGCAATGATTTACGGGGGCATGCACACTCTTCTTGTGGCTGTATTGTTCTCCCTGGTTGGTTTGTTTGTTGGCTGTATAGAAGAATAATAGATACAAGAATCCACAAACAAGAGAGTCCGGAGGGGCAAGTGATAGGATACCCTGTCTTGGTAAATTCTCACATGGTTGCCAATCTACTGAGGGTGCAAGCGGGATCATATCATCTGCTATAGCTTTGCTTTATCGACCAGTCAAAAACAGGAAAAGGAAATGATATGTTTTCTTTGATAATTGATGTCATCACTTTCTGTGTTGGGAGTGGCTTTTCTTTCAATTACCAGTCAATTTGTTTATTAGGCCTTTTTCTAAATTTTCTTGTTGAGACATGCATGTAACCATACTGTTCTTTGTACTGGCAAAAATATCTCAGCATTAATTGCAATTCACAATTGTTAGGTGTAGGGATACCTTTTACATAGTCACATTTATGGCGCTCACCCAACATGAGTGAAAAGCCTCTCTTTTAAGTGCAATGCTGAGTTCAAGTCCATGTGCATTGGATTTCCAGTAAAAATAGTTTTATATTATGTATTTTTTTGTATATAAATAATGATTATGACATAGTCAATCAACATTATCTATGGATTAGGTGGGTGAGCTCTAAACTCGGACAGATGCAATGAAATCAGCCAGCAACAACAGATGAGATAGTAATTTGTGGTCCCAGATATGCGATGTGATTGCTTGACGTTAGTGTCCATATTCGACCCTTTTCTTCTATTAAAAAGCCCACCAGGCAATACTAGATTGGGCTTTGCCTTAATTTCTTGATATCTTCAATTTTTACGCTAAGCCTTAATTTGGATATTACCATAGGAGATATCATTGTAAGTTATGAAAATATCATTCAGGAAATATCCTTTCATAGAAGAGTACTTTTTCTTTATTTTAAACAATTTATGATACCTTAAAATTACCCAAAATTCACAAAGAAATTAAGTGGATAGCGAACAATACGATTTTAAATTAGTAGCTGATTGAGTTCTGATGTATCTTTTTTAGTACTCGTAAGTGCATGAACCGTCCCTATAGTAAGGGTAAGTTCATCACGAGGTCGATCTCTCAAAGAACTATGAGGCCACTTATTATAAAGACTAATTATCAACACAAAACAATAAAAGTAAATCTAAACACTTTAAATCATTTGTTTGAGAGGATAATGGTCATAAAGTAAAGTAACTAAATAATAAATAAATATGCAATGCAAATGCAAATGCTTATGATCTAAAATTATATGCTAAAAATAGTATTTAATTTAGCTATTTACTTAATAATTTCCTTGTTTTATTTTAAGCCTAGATCTAATGAATGAGATGGTAATGTGCCTTTTCCTTAAATCACTCAAGCTAATAATGCAACTTAGGTTTCTTATACCAACATAGATTAAAGTAAAGATGATGTTTCTGATACTTTTAAACCTAAAGATTTTCATAACAATTACTATTGCTAAATTAATATGATGGTTAACTAACAATAATAACTGAAACTAATAAGATATGAAGGTAAAGAAATCATTCATTAAATAAATAAATAACAACGTTCATACAAAAGCAGAAAGACTAAACTAAACACTTATATTCTTTTTATTTTAACACACACACATATATATATTTAAAAATATAACTTTTAGAAAAATAAGCTAATTTAATATTCTATAATATCTAAAGTAAGTGATATATTATATTCATATCAACATTTACAATGTCATAATTACTTCTCAATATAATGAAAAATAAGCTAATTTGTTACATTATGTGCAGTTAAAAATAATAGTTTTAGTAAATTTAAGAACTTATATCTTGAATGGTAGGTTGTATTAAATGATTCCGAATTTAATTATTATCAATTTAGCTGGATTAAAAGACTATAGGCTATACGTGTCTACTTGACTTTTTTATAATTATAGATTTAATGTGTATATTCTTTAGCTTACATATTCTTTAATAATGTTGTCAATGGCACGAATATATCCCATTAAGCTTCTTTTAGCTCCATATTTTCCTCTTTTTGCTAATATTTCTGAAAATAGACAATTAAGCTTAAGTGAGGCAAAAGCACATATTTTCACTATTTTATATATAGAAATATATCATTAAAGCTTTAAAATACTCTTAAATATCTATACATAATTTGGACTGATCAAGTTCTACTCTGCTAATTCCATCAATTTTATTTTGGAGCTCAATCGTTGGCAATCCTTATATAATTGCCTCTTTAACCTCTAATTATTTTCTTTTCTTTAAAATTAAAATCATGAAACCCATTTGTTTCTTCTAATTTTGCCCCGTGTAACTATATCTCAACAAAATAATACTTAATTTTGTCTCTATTCTTAATTCTCACAATAAATAAAGAAATTATATTCAAATGTCAATTATATTTATATTGACCGGTTTATACACTAGCTACAACAATCTAAAAATATTTCATGATTTAGTTATTACCTATAATTTCACTAATCAATTGAGACTCTTAAGATAGTTTTATTTTATAATTAGAAAATTAATTACTTAAACTGTGTTTGATGTTTAAAATTTTCTTTTTCAATTTTAATTTTGATTATATTTATTTTTATAAAAAAAAATTAAATTGGTGTTCGTTTATTTGATTTTTTATTTCATAACATATTGACATTTTCTCCAAAAGCAAGTTTGTGAAAAACAGTTTATCAAAGACAAAGAATCAATATATTAAATTAAGAAATTTCCAAAGTTGCTTTTTAAATACTCAATAGCAATCACAAACATATCTTTAATAATTGCAATTTCGGATTTTCGGATCTTTCAGTATAAAGGTATAAATTTTCATTTTAGCCAAGTGTATAGAATTGCAATCAAAATTCAAAACTCTAATCTGCGAAGAATCTCTAAACTATATTCATATAGTTGTCCCCTTTGCTATATTTGTGATTTATGTGAATCATAACTTCTTTTAATATAGACATCTCCAATTTGACCACTTTTTACTACTCCTCCTCCATATTGGAAACGCACAAAGAAACAGGTGGAATTAGGTTGCACCATGTTCTCTTGAAATTTCCCACAACTTGGCCTTTACTTCTTAAAAGAAATTAAAAAAGAAAAAGAGAAAACCTCTTTTGTATAACTTTTATGAAATTTAAGAGAAATGAATCCAAGTTCAACTAAATGCGAACAATAATTCAGTTTATTTTATCCATAAAGCTGCAGATATTGGAACCATAGAATTGACTGTTCAAAATAAAGTTTGGTTGTATGATGATGCTTGTCTGAATAACTTGGAAGTAGAGAAGGGGAAAAAACAAAAAAAAAAAAAAATGGAAGAAAAGCAAAATAAAGAGACAATGTGCAAAAACAAAATTTGAGCAGGAAGAGGAAAATGTAATGAAAAAGACGAGCCAAGCTTTGAGCACTTTATTAATTTAAAGTCGAGGAGATCAATTATAGTTTCCTTTGTATCTTTCACTGGAAAATCTGAAAATTAATAAATGAATATTTGAGGAAATGGAATCGAGTGGTCTGGCGATGGAGCCACGTGAGCTAATATCAGATTATTTTGGTTGGTATGATGAGCATTTTGTGAAAAGCTATTGTGATCTTTTTGACTACATATTAATTATGATCAAGCTTTTATAAAGAAAACAGGATGCCTGGTTTGGTGTTTTATTTGATATTCATCTTTAATTTGTTACCTACCATCATCAGACTTCAAAACCAGTGAATGTCTAAATTCGGATTCGGACATTGTTGTGCTGTTTCTCTTGCTAGGTTTCACATTGGTTTTTCATTGTCATTTCCCTCCTGTCCAGGTCAAGAATTTAATGATTCAGGACAGCATATAAGTATTTCTATTCCATGATTCTGTAATTTGTAATGTTTTCCAGGCCAATGAAAAATGAAATAAAGAAAGCACAGTATTAAATTTTGGTGGCACTCGTTTTCTCTTGTTTTTTCTCCTAGAATTAATAAATAAGGATATTAAAAATTTTGGTGAACGTATTTATTGAATAAAAATTATAAAATTTTTATATTAATTTAGAGGATTTAAATATTAAAATTAATATATATATATATATATATATATATATAATATTTATTTAATTTAGTACGTATATAAAAATATACATGAGACACATAAAATATATAATTTTTTTGTCTTGTGCTTTTTTAATTATTGCTGCGTGGTTTCTGCAGCTACATAATCTTCTGACCCTTGTCAACCACCTGTCTTTTAGGATCTCAACCATCATCAATATTAATTTGTATCTATTTGGAATTGCTCTTGAACGAGAAACCTGCTTTTTGCAATGTTCTGTTCCAATCTAACATCCTTAAATCAAGTCATTCATAAGAACTTAGCTTAATTTTTTTTTTAAAAAAAGATTGAATAAATTGGGGCTTTGCAATCAATTGATGAACATGACAGCACTACTAAGGAAAAAAATAACTGATAAAAAATAGAAGCAATTGAATTTGATTAAGGAATATAAGAGTAAAATTTAATTTTATCTTAACATAATTGAATTAGAATATAGTTTCTCTTCCTATTAGGATTATATGTTACAATTGTACTCTTTTTAATATATTATCTTGGGGTTTTATATTGAATTTTATTTTTTTAAAATTGAATTAATTGAAATTTTTTTTTGAAAGAGTATTAAAAATAAAATAGCCTATTTAACCTATATTTAGAAAATACTTATTAAAAGTTTGATAAAAGGTGTTTAAGCGAATTTATATGCTTCTTTGTAATCGTATATTTATAATCTATAATATAATATATAATAAAAGCCATCAAGAAAAAAAGAAGACATAAAAGAACATTTGACTTTAGTAATTGAAAAAAATGACTTTAATTGATTTCAGAAAATTTATGTGGGATACATATTTTAAATTTTATGCAATAAAATAATATTAGATAAATCAATAGTTATAACTTATAAATTCAAATTTGTAATTATTATTTAAATATTTATTTCTATTTGTATATTTACGTTTCTAACATACATAAGAATTAAATTTATTTACCGAAGCAAATAATGTTCATAAGTAAAGAAAAGTAATATTATATTAGATGCCACATAGGTGGATAAGATGTGAATTGAGATATTTAGCATTTTTCTCTTCATATTATCATAGAATTTAAATGAGTATTATTTTATTTATTTGATTAACAAATATAACTAACATACATAAGTATTGTTTATACATAATATGCTTTGACGTATACATACGTAATTTAAAATTAACTATAGTTTACATTTATATGTAAAATTATGTGTAAGGCACGTGATATATCAACTAGTATATATAATATTAGAGAAGCTCTCCCTCCAAAAAGAAAATGGCTCACTTTTAATTTACATATAAATTAAAAAAGTTAACCTTTTTGGAGTTAATATTATTAATTTTTTGTTAGACATTTTGAATGTCAATGATGCATATTAGTTTTTTTTTATTTGTAACTAATTTTTAACTATTAAAATTTAAATAAAAAATTTTAGTATTACATTGAATGAAATAATATATTCAATAAAAATTTACAATTTTGAAACAAAAAATTTAAAATTAATTTTAGTTGATTTTATTTAAACAAAGCACATTTTTACTATTAGTTACTTGTATTCAAGTAACAATCTGAAATAAAATGGGCACTATAATTTGGGATAGATGAAAAAGTAAAAATAAAATATTTTCTTTTTAGAATAAGAATAGTATATTGAAACTAGAAAGAAGAATTACAAATGTATTGAACAGTAAGAGCATGAACAAAAAAGGAGGGACATCCTCCACAATAAATAAGGTAGACAAATTATCAAAAGCAAAAGAAGTTAAAGCATGAGCTACTTTATTACAACTTATTGGATACCAGGAGACTGAAAAATTGGATAAGTTATTGTGGAAGTCTATTTAACAATAATGATTCTTTACAGTAATAAGAATTTTGAGTATTACAGTGGGAGTATGCTTTGTTATATACATGGTTGAGCTTGTAACGGTCCTTAAGCTACCAGTTTAGCTCCTATGTTCTATGTCAACGTTTACTTTCTGATTTTGGATGGGTTGAAGCGACCTTTCTTCCTTAAGGAAGAAAGGTCGCTCCCTTTTTCCTTTTTGCTAGACTTGTGATGATCTGTCTGTACAACTGAGAGCTGTACAGACCTGAGGCCATGCTCATAATTCCTTTATCCTTTGGTCCCTGACTTCTCGACTGGATAAGGCTTCCTTATGAGTCCTTATTTGTAGTTTTCTTTTCAGTATAAATAAAAAGCAACAACTATGAGAAAAACAGTAAGTTTTAATGCACCAAATACTTGCATTCTCTAGCTTTTCTTCTTGTGCTAAGTTTTTCTTCTAAAGTCTAGCAATAACAAGTGGTATCAGAGCGTGTGGTGTTCGATCCAAACCTCTACAGTTGATCGGTGTTTGATCCGCTTCGGCAAATGGCAACATAAGGAAAAGAAGTAGTCGACAAGAACAAGGGGGAGAGTCCAACTCCATTGCTGGGGCAGCTTAACACCGGTGGCGGCAGTGAGTTACACATAGTGGAACGGATCATCAGGGAGAGCAATGGCGCGGACACTTTTCGGTTCTCACGCGAACCAACTACGCGGATTGGGTGATCCTCATGAAGGTACAACTGCAAGCGCAAGGCTTGTGGGATGTCATCGAAGGTTGTCCTCGCGATCAACGCAAGGACCGGAGAGCAATGTCGGCACTGCTACGGGCAGTTTCGCCGGAACTAATCCGTACGCTTGGCATAAAGGCGGCAACTAAGGAGGCTTGGGACACACTCAAGATCATGCGGATTGGCGTCGAGCGCGTCTGGGAGGCCAAGGCGCAGACACGCTGGACTGATTTCGAGAATGTCGCGTTCAAGGACGGCAAGGGAGTGGAGTCTTTCGGCATTCGACTCACGGATATCGTCAACAACCTCGAGGTGTTGGGTGATCCAGTGACTGAGCATAAGGCAGTGCTCAAATTCCTTCGGAGTGTGCCACACAAGTACAAGCAGATGGCTATGGCAATTGAGTCACTAGTGGATCTCAAAAACCTGTCCATCTAAAGAACTCACTGCCCGGCTCCTAGTCGTAGAGGAGCGCAGTGAGCTTGATGACCCCGCACCTGCCGAAGGTCATTTACTCCTCACGGAGGAAGAGTGGCAGTCCCGGCAGCGTCATCGTGAGCAAGGGCAAGGGTCATCCGGTGGCGGCAACAAGAAGAGCAAGACTGCAGCTAAACTAAAGTCGTTGGCGGGGTATAAAGCAAAGTCATCATCAAGCAGCGGAGGCAACGGCCAACGAAAAAAAGGCAATTGTCGCTACTATGGGATTCCAGGGCATTGGGCGAAGGAGTGTCGCAAAGCAAAGCATGACCAGGAGCAATAACAACAAGCGAATCTTGCTCGTATTGAGGCGGAGGTAGACAATGAACCAACGTTGCTCATGGTGCAGATCGAGACATTGGCACAAGGTGTCGACGACACACCTCCGGTAGTGTACCTGAACAAAGAGAAGGTGATGCCCGTGGCTGCAACTGAAGGCGTATGGTATCTCGACACCGGCGCCAGCAATCACATGATCGGCGAAAAGAAAGCATTCAGGACCCTCGACGAAACAGTGCATGGCACGGTGCGATTTAGCGATGGCTCAGTGGTGAACATATGTGGCAGATGCACGGTCATGTTTCAGTGTCTCACCGGCGACCACCGTGTTCTCTCTGATGTATATTATATTACGAGACTGCGGAGCAACATTTTCTCACTTGGGCAGCTTGATGAAAATGGTTACAAAATCGTCATCCAAGGTGGGGTGCTTTATATTCTTAGTCGAACACGCAAAGTACTCACACCGGTATCAACTAACTCTACATGCTAAGTTTGAACCTTACAGCACCTGTGAGTCTACTGATGCAAAAGGACGACGTAGCTTGGCTTTAGCATGCCCGATTCGGGCATTTCCACTTTCGAGCGCTGCCCAATCTTTCACGCAAAGAGATGGTACGGGCATTCCCTACATCAAACACGTGGAGGAACTCTGTGACAGATGTGCAATTGGGAAGCAACACAGGATGCCATTTCCTCAGGCTTCGAAGTTCCGCACACGTCGTCCACTGGAACTAGTCCACAGCGACTTGTGCGGCCCAATCACTCCAACAACTGCAGGCGGTAAAAGGTACTTTCTGCTCATAGTCGATGATTTTAGTCGATTTATGTGGATTGAGATGCTCAGGACGAAAGACGAGGCATTCCAGTGTTTCAAAAAGATCAAGGCAGTAGCTGAGGCAGAACGTGAGTGCAAGTTGCTCGTGTTCCGTTCTGATCGCGGCGGAGAGTTCAACTCCGGCGAATTTGTAGAGTTCTGCAAGGAGAATGGCATTAAGCATAATACCACAGCACCTTACTCGCCGCAACAAAACAGCATTGTGAAGAGACGAAATCAAATGATGGTTGAAATGGCTCGATGTCTTATGAAGTCAATAGCTGTGCCGGGAATGTTTTGGGGAGAGGCTGTGAGAACTGCAGCGTACTTTCTCAATCGCGTGCCGACGAGGAGTTTAGACGGCATGACGCCTTACGAAGCATGGCACAAGAAGAAGCCGAGTGTACACCATTTAAGAACCTTTGGATGCATTGTATATGTCAAGAGAGTTGGACCAGGAATGCACAAGCTTGCAGATCGCTCGACATTGGGGGTGTTCATAGGCTACGAGGATGGTGTAAAGGCTTACCGGGTTTACGACCTGGCAGAGAAGCGGCTGTACGTGATGAGAGACGTTGTCTTTGAGGAGGGCCGCACCTGGAATTGGGAGACATCGAGCTCAGAGACAACAGCAGCGCCGACCACATTCACAGTGGTTTACTCAACGGAGACCAGCGCAACAACAACAGGTGCACCACGCACACTGGCAACTGAGCTGACCACACTGGAAGTTAAGCCGCAAACACCCATGCCCGTTCAGACACAAGTTCAATGGGCTACGCCACCCACACACGATGACAATCTCGACACCAACTCAGGACCTCGGCAATCGGGCGAATCTCGACTTGTCACGGAGGAGTTGGCGAGCGTGGAAGTTGCACTTGCAGATCCGTCTTGGAGGAGTGCCATGAAGGATGAGATGAAGTCGATCGTCAACAACAAGACGTGGGAGTTTGCATCACTTTCGGCGAACCACCACGCCATTGGGCTCAAGTGGGTATTTAAAGTAAAAAAAGATCACGCCGGTAACATCATGAAGCACAAGGCAAGACTCGTCACCAAGGGGTACACTCAGCGTCAGGGTATGGACTTCGAGGAAGTTTTCGCTCCCATGGCAAGGATGGAGACAGTGCGACTGTTGCTAGCACTCGCCGCACACGGAAAATGGCAGGTGCACCACATGGATGTGAAGTCGGCGTTCTTAAACGGCGACCTTATTGAAGAAGTCTACGTCCAGCAACCAGTGGGCTTCGTCGACAACACCAACAATGGAAAAGTACTCAAGCTAAGTAAGGCATTGTACGAGCACCAACAAGCACCGAGAGCATGGAACTCAAAGCTGGAAGCCTCCCTCATCTCACTTGGGTTCACGAATAGCCAGCTCGAGCACGCTATCTATAGGAAAGGTACAGCTCAATCTTTTCTACTTGTGGGTGTTTATGTGGACGATTTAATCATTACGGGGACAAGTGTTCAAGAAATCGTCAAGTTCAAAGCACAGATGCAGCAAGTGTTTAAGATGAGTGATCTCGATCTTCTTAGTTATTACTTGGGGATCGAGGTGCGTCAAGGCGATGGTGAAATCACGAGGTGCCAGGGAGCATACGGGGTAAAGATTTTAGAGTTCGCCGGCATGGGTGGCTGTAACTTGTGTCACACGCCAATGGAGAATCGACTCCGTCTAAGCAAGAAGGGTGGGAGCGCTGCAGTGGACGCAACGAAGTATCAGAGTGTAATCAGAAGCCTCCATTACTTGGTCAACACGCGGCCTGACATTGCTCACGTGGTAGGGATTGCTAGCCGATACATGGAGGCGCCAAGCACACAACACTGGGTGGCTATCAAGCAAATACTTAGGTACATACAAGGTACACTAAGCTACGGGTGTTGTTACAAGACAAGTGGAGAAAAAATGGCATTGATTGGCTAATGACGGTGACCTCCGATATCGACGGAAGAGCACCTCCGGGATAGCTTTCTTCGTAGGGAACAGCATAGTGACATGGAATTCTCAGAAGCAGAAGATTGTTGCTCTATCATCCTATGAGGCAGAGTACGTTGCGGTGGAAACTGCGGCATGCTAAGGCGTGTGGCTCAGTCGTCTCATCTGCGAGCTAGTCGGGCATGAAGAACTAAGCTTCAAACTTATATCGGATAACAAGTCGGCTATTGCGCTTTTCAAGAACCCGGTGTATCATGCCAGGAGCAAGCACATTAACACAAAATTTTATTTTATCCGGGAGTGTATCGAGACCGGAAAAATGGATGTTGATCACGTTGGCACCGATGGGCAGCTAGCGGATATTCTAACAAAGGCATTGGCACGGAACAAGTTCATCGAGATGCGTCAGAAGCTCAGCGTCGTTCAAATCAACAGTGTAGCAAGCTTAAGGGGGTAATTTATTGGATAAGCTCGAACTCTAGAAGTTCTATTTTCAACAATATTTTTTTGTAGCTGATAGATATTGGTTACTTTCTGACCTAGTCTTTAAGAGTTTGCTAAATAATTAAATAGTGGCATATACGTAGGAAGTAGAGCGTGGTCATAAGTCCTTATTTGTAGTTTTCTTTTCAGTATAAATAAAAGGCAACAATTATGAAAAAAGCTGCACCAAATATTTGCTAAGTTTTTCTTCTAAAGTCCAGCAACAGCAATCCAATGCCATATCAAATCAAGTACATCAGCATCAATATTTAAGCATCTAATCCATTCAAAATAAGAAACATTTGGCAACAACCAGAAATATTCCAAACAGCTAAGCTGAAGATTGCACTCCTTTGCCATCACATCAATCTCAATCATAGATTGCAGAACAAAAATCAAAGTAGTCTACAAACCCAATTGCATACTCATTTTCCTTATGCAAAACAGAATGATGTAGACGTATAGTGAAATATTTTGAGTTGGGTACTGCAACACCAAAAAACAACAAACAATCTATTACTAATATTCACAAATGCAGACATTCTTTTACTATTAAATTACCTAACATATAAACTTATTTAAAGATTTCTTTTCATGAAGTAATTACTTTGTCAAACGAGCGTTTAGGGATTTTAATATGTTCTTTCAGGAAGAGTAATACAAGCTGCTTGACATTGCTAGCAAATGATTTTAGGGATTTGAATTTGATTTTTAGGAATTTTGATTTCTGAATGTGAGGGATGGGGTTCTTTTGCGTTAGGTTAGGTAAACCATTTAGAGCAACAGTTAAGTTAGTTTATCTGAGTTAAGAGGGTCAAATTATAGATAACTAGAATTATGACTAGAAAAGAGACGTGTCATTTGCTCATAGGCTGTTTAAGACACATAAGCAATTCGATTAGTAAAAATCACCGTGAGTAGTAGTTGGTGATCAATCTGCTATGAAATTAAAAATTAAATGATCGAAATAAAATAAAATAAAAAGATTATTGACTAAAACAAAAAAAAAAAAAGACTATTTCTTTTAGTAAGAATGGATTATATATTTTTAAATATGTAATTATTTAGTATATACTTCGATTGGAACTAAAAAATAATATAGTTAGAATAAGCAAAATACAACATATTGTATATAAAGTACATATTAAGATTAAATCTTAGTTAAGTTACAAAATTCTAATTCATGAATCTAGCTAATAATGAAAGAAGAACTCCAAATAATATACTTAGTTAATACAGGTTCAGATTTATATTGAGCTTTCGGCTGTCTATATGAGTTCAAATATATAGTTAAAGTTTTAGTCAAACTATCAGATTCAACCATTTATTTTTTCTTATTTTAGCATGAAAGTTCTTTTGGTCTTTTAGCTTTACTGTCAAGAATATTCTCATTGTAGCTAGTTTGTGTTATTTATGTTCACATGCAAATTGTAATTGGTCAATTCTAATTGAATAAGTAGAGGTCCATCGCCATTGTCGGTGTGGCTTCAATGAAACCGTTTCATATTCGGTATTGGAAAAGTGCAGGATCCGTATTCAAGACAGTCAAACATTTCACACAAAATAAATCTAATAGCTTGATTTATAGAATGATTTGGTAAACTATATCTTCTTAATAATATTATTTTAAATTCAATTCTTTTAATAATCTTTTTCAAATCATGCGCTAGAAATGAATAATGTGGACAAGAAATATTCAACAAAAAAATATAATTTTATGTTGGTACAAATAAAAAATCTTTTGTCTAAGTTTAGTGGATATTCTCACATATTAAATTAATAGATAATTGATATATATATTATATATATTTATTAATTTAAAAATAAGTATATATATCAATCATTTAATACTAAAATATAAAATACACATAATACATATCACTCTTTTATTAATTGTAGGGTATACACCAAGTCTAAGTAAGAATTAACCGCATAAATATTGCTATTAGATATAGTGAGAAAAATCTTAAATTCATAAATAACACAAATTAAAATTATTAAAAAAATAGTTTTAACATCCTAAACTATGTTAGCATGAATAACGGGGATTAGAGACATTAAGAAAATAAAATAAGCAAAATCACCGGAGCACCAAATTAACCATCGAAACCATGTGCAAAAGTATGAAAATGATTTACTCAAATGTCTTATTAGATGGTTAAAGCCGGAAAATGTACAGTTTTTCTGAAAAATTCAGTGGTCATAGAAGATCCACGTAGCCACTCACTGGGAAATGGTAAAAAAAATCAGGCAAACCCCACCACCACCCTCTCAATCAAATCGTCAAACTTTTTATCAATAGCTTCTACTCTTCTTCTTCTTCTTCTTCCTTTTTTTTTTTTTTTTTTTTTTTTTTTTTGTTTTTGGCTTTTATTTATGCCTTTGCTTCTTTCTATAGGATTGATGATAAAAGCCACTATCAGTTTCGTTCTTTTAAAAGAATTGTGCTACCACATTTGATGGAGAACAACCCCAGTTGTTCAACAACTGATAGGAAAACCATAGAGAGGAATAGAAGAAATCAAATGAAAGCTCTCTACTCCCAGCTTAATTCTCTTGTGCCCCATCACAGCTCCAGGGTTCCTCTCTCTCTCTCTCTCTCTCTCTCTCTCTTTCTTTTCAGTATATTTCTTAATGTTAATATATATGCCAATATAGAGCCATACAAAATTCTTTTGGTGCATCAGAAAAGTTGTATATTTATATATTATCTAACTTCTGATGATCTATCATTTTCCTTTTCTTTCTCCTTTTCTATTGTTAACTTCAACAACTGAGAATAAATTAATATGCATGAGTTGCAGGAATCAGTGTCTCTGCCTGATCAGCTAGATGAGGCAGCAAACTATATAAAGAAGTTGCAGATAAAGTTGGAGAAAATGAAAGAAAGAAAAGACAGTTTAATGGGAATCGAAAGGCCAAATGCAAGTGCAGGCTGCAGTACTAGAGCAGGAATGCGGTTAAGATCTCCACAAATTGAGGTTAATGGAATAGGTTCGGCATTAGAGGTTGTTTTACTGACAGGGTTGGATTGTCAGTTCTTGTTCAACGAGACTATCCGCATTCTTCAAGAGGAGGGAGCTGAGATTGTTAATGCCACTTTTTCTGTTCTAGATGATACTGTTTTCCACATCATACATTCCAAGGTAGGCGGGCATGATCTGTTGTTTTATACATTTATGTTCTTCATGCCCGTATATTACACTGAGAAGTTGTGATTAAGTAACGAATCTTTTTTTCATGGGTTTGGTGCATGACCTATGTGCTAAATTCACACGTATTTATTATTTAATTTTAAATAATTAAATGTATTAATCTTTTAATGCTAAAGTGCAATAAACTCTAATATATATATCACTTTATTTATTGTGGTATGGTCTATATACCGAGTTTGTTTTAAGTGATATATTAAAATTATTTTCAATTAAATTTTATCAGGTTGAAGATTCTGCCCCTAGTTATGAAGCTGCAAGGATCTCTAAGAGGTTAAAGAAGTTTGCTGAAGATTCTGCCCCTAGTCACTGAAGTTTCGCAGATTTAATGGAGAAAGTGCCATGAGATGCACTAACTAGTATAGTAGCTTCTTTTTTTTTTTTTCATTTATGTATTTTCTTTTAAAGACAAAGTACTTGAAAAAGTTTTAAAATATGCATGCTTCATGTCAATAAATACTGTAGATCTATTAGTTCTTCGTACTCTTGCCACTTTCTTGGATATATGGGATTGACCTACCATTAAACTTTAAAGTACACTGCATCATTCACTATTATATATGTATAGAGGTAGGATTTAATTCTAGGGTGACTTGAAAAGATAAATTTCTAGTTTAATTGGAAGAAATATTCCTAAATTAAGTCTTATGGTGTGCGTCTTATTATGGAGTTATTGGATATGGATTTCTAATGGTGTATGATTAACTCTATAAATAAGAGCACTATAGGAAATGCTATGTAACTCTTGTTCAAGACTAAAGGGCTATCACAATTGATATATAGTAATATGGTTGACATAGTAAACAGAATTGTTATGTGGGCATGTCATTATATTTACTAGTAGTTGTACAATTGTATAGTTGTGTGTTAGTTTAATTATGATTATGTAGGAGGTGGTAAAAAAAAAAAAAAAACAAGCATCCTCTCCTCTCTTTTTTTTTTTTTTTTTTTTTTATCAAAGTTTTATTTGTGCTCACTACCGATTATTTGTAGATCGGTAATTTTTTTATTAATTTCTTACTGCTTTTTGAGGAGTTTTATAATTTTATATTACGAGAGTTTTGAGTTCTCCTTATAGGAATTTTATAGTCATTCCTTACATTGGTGTTAAGTTTACCCTCTATAGGAATGGCAAAGAAAAAAAAATCAAATCCGATATTCAAACAATCGAGCTCGTAAAAAAACATCTATAAAGTCGATCTATAGCTTAGTGATATTAAGTGGAGCATTCTTCCCGCAAAATTACAATTTATTACTCCGTCAAGACAATTAATGATTGTTACGAGGATATTTCTTTATTTACATTTCTTGATATCTGATGTTTATTTTTATATTTTATATTAAAATGTACTTTATTAATTCTCATTAATAGAATATCTATATTTTTTCTAAAAACATCATAATTATGTAGGAGATTGAGATGTCATATAAATATACATATTCTATATGTATGTGAGAATTGTGATGATCACTAAAATTTACATTAAGTTTCAAAGTAATTACTACTTTAATTTATTTTGTTTCAATTAGTTAATTTATTTAATTTTATTTAGTCACTTCCGCTAATGATAAAGAATATCTTATTGGCAGAGATAATTAAATAAATTAAGTAAAATGATCGAAATGAAAAAAAATCAAAATATGGTTAAATTAAATGTAAAGTTGAGTAATGAATTTTAAGAGTGATTTTGAGGTGTAATTAGATTAATGAGTTGAAAGACAATTTAAACTTTAAAGATATTTTGATGTAAAGTATTAATAGTACATGATTAGGAATATAAGCCTGGGTAGAAAATCAACTACGTATAAAATATTGTGTTTTAGTTACTTATGTTTTTCTGTGTACTTAACGATATATATATCTTCAAACTTTATGGATTCCGAATGAGTCAAATTGGGGTTAGAGGTGGTCTTTTATATATATATATATATATACATAGTTAATTAATTTACAACATATATTAAAAAAAATTCTTAACATCTCATCTATATATTCTTGAATAGTTAGTGGCAGTTTTTAATCTAAAAAGGTTTGACTAATTATTAGAAATGAAATCAACATTAGGGATGAGTTTATCATCTTCCCATTCCCAAATTTCAAATCTAAAATTCTTTAATTTACTAAACATGTTTGACGTGGATTTTTTCTGCTTCAACTAAGATAGATAACATTTATTTTAAGCCTAACCATCAAATAAATTATGTAATGTGTATTTGTTTTTAAATTTAGCAATTTCTCTTCTTCTTTTTTTAATTGTAGTTAAATATTTTGATATTAATTTAAAAATTTTATTGTGTAAAATGTTATAGTGTGGCTATAATTTCAGAAAAACTTAAAGAAATGAGTCAATACTAGAGTTGGTAACTGATTTCTAAATATTTTATAGACATTTTTTCTTATCATTTCTATTTAAAATTCTAAAAGTCTAAGAAAGGGGTCAATACTAGAGTTAGCTACTGGTTTCCGATTGAACCGACCAATCCGTTCTGATTTTTAAAATACTAAGTAAATTTTTTTTATCTATAAAATATAACTTAATGGAGGTTTGAACATTATAAAATTTTTCGATTTAATACTCAATCATGTTGGATAAAATAATAGCAACTAGAGATAAAATATATAAGTATTATATTATATAATAAAAATAAAAATTAATAAAATAAAATAATAATATAGTAAAATAAAATATAGTATAATTTTTAAAAATATATACATAAATATTATGATATAGAAAATTATTATTCTAAAATAAGATTTTAAAAATTTATAATTTATTATAATATAAAATTTATTCTTTTTATAACCGGTTTAAATTCAAATTAATTTTTTTATAAATATATAATATTATTTTTATATAAAATACACTATAGAGAACGCAGTCAGTGAATTCAATTATATATAAGAATTTGAGAATGCCTTACGCCCATTCAAACAGCCCAATCTTTCCAAATTGCTCAGCATTATCTAATCCCAACAGGAAAAGTTGGACCAAGACCATTCCTATGGGCAACCACCAATCTTACAATCCAGCCTAGCCCAAAATAATATATAGAAATTGTAATTCAACAACCAACATGAGGATAAAAACGTAATCCTACTTGCAATCTTTTAACCAAGCTAGGGTTTTTATCCATCTTCCGTCTCCCCCAAACCCTAATTTCAGCTTTCACTCTATTCTCAGATCCAACAATGGTAGGCTTTGAAGTAGGTTTCGTTCCTTTCAACCCCGACGGTTGGGGTCCACCAGACGCCGCTTTCGCCAGCGCCGCCACAACCACCTCCACTCTCCCTTTAAACGTCCCTTTCGCTCCTTTTTCCCGCTCCGACAAACTCGGCCGAATTGCCGATTGGACCCGAAACATCAACCCGAACGCTAATCGCCCTAACTCCAAACAAAATGCCTCCGATTCCGTTTTTGACTTCACCGCTGACGATTCATTCCCTGCCGCCACCGCAGCAGGCGACGATGACTCCACTTTCCGTCTCGTGGACGGAAAACCTCCTCCGCGTCCAAAATTCGGTCCTAAGTGGCGGTTCAACCAGCACCGACAGCAACTCCCTCAGCGGCGCGACGAGGAAGTCGAAGCCCGTAAGCGAGAAGCCGAAAAGGAACGCGCTCGACGTGATCGTTTGTATAATATGAACCGGTCAAATCAGAATCAGCCACGTCGCGAAGCTGCAGTATTTAAATCATCAGTTGATATTCAGCCAGAATGGAACATGCTTGATCAGATCCCTTTCTCGACGTTTTCGAAGCTTTCTTTTTCAGTTCCGGAGCCAGAGGATTTACTTCTATGCGGCGGTCTCGAATTCTACGACAGGTCGTTTGATAGAATTACTCCTAAAAACGAGCGTCGTTTAGAAAGGTTTAAAAACCGTAATTTCTTTAAAGTTACTACAACTGATGATCCTGTGATTAGGAGACTTGCAAATGAAGATAAAGCTACTGTGTTTGCCACTGATACTATTTTAGCTACTTTGATGTGTGCCCCACGGTCTGTCTATTCTTGGGATATTGTGATTCAGAGAGTCGGAAATAAGCTCTTTTTTGATAAGAGAGATGGTTCTCAGCTTGACTTGCTTTCCGTTCACGAAACTTCTCAAGAACCCTTACCTGAAGCTAAGGATGATATGAATTCTGCTTATTCTTTAAGTGTTGAAGCTGCTTATATTAATCAGAATTTCTCGCAGCAGGTTTTGATTAGGGATGGGAATAAAGTTTCCTTTGATGAGCCTAACCCGTTTGCAACTGAAGGTGAGGAAGTTGCTTCTGTGGCGTATAGGTATAGAAGGTGGAAGCTTGATGATGATATGCATCTTGTCGCTAGGTGTGAGGTGCAGAGTGTTGTTGAGGTTAATAAGCAGAGATCCTTTTTGACCCTGAATGCACTTAATGAGTTTGATCCTAAATATTCTGGTGTTGATTGGAGACAGAAGTTGGAGACGCAACGTGGTGCTGTTTTAGCTACTGAATTGAAGAACAATGCTAATAAATTGGCTAAGTGGACTGCCCAAGCTTTGTTGGCCAGTGCTGATTTGATGAAGCTGGGTTATGTTTCCAGGGTTCATCCTAGGGACCATTACAATCATGTGATTTTAGCTGTTGTGGGGTATAAGCCTAGGGATTTTGCTGCTCAGATTAATTTGAATACATCTAACATGTGGGGGATTGTGAAAAGTATTGTTGACTTGTGTATGAAATTGAATGAGGGCAAATATGTGTTGGTAAAAGACCCCTCTAAGCCACAAGTAAGAATTTATGAGGTTCCTGCTGATGCATTCGAGAATGATTATGTGGAGGAACCTTTACCTGAGGAGGAGCAAGTTCAGCCGCCTGGTGAGGACACTGAGAACGCTGAGGCAAATGGAGGTACTGTTGATGTTGAAGCTAAGGACATTGATGCTCAAGCTTAAAGGTATTATAAATAATATTATAATTTTCTTTTTTCCAATTGATTAAAGAAGCTTTGATCTGTCATCTTATTTTATAAAATGTGTGATTACACTGTAAAAGTGATATGAAGATGGAGAGATTACGGTATTTTGATGACTTGAATGCAAGTGGTTTACAAGTTAACTTCGAATGGAAGTAGCAGTTGAGATCTACTCTTGCATTGTAAAGCAAATAGTAAAGTAATATCTATCCTTGATTAATTTGAATGATTATCCCTTCTTGAGTCTAAGAATTAGTTGTGTTTTATCTACAAAACAGAATCTGGGGATATGTCCACGCCATTTAATTATGGTATTATGTATACATCTATTTGTCTTTGGCATGCCATAATTTGGCTGGTCAATTTCTGCTTTCTTGATAGATGATTATCTCTATCATGCCTTCCTTTGTGGTTTTAGTCATTACTGACTATGATCCACTGGTGACCTTGTTTTACCACAATAGACGGTTCGGTGGCAAACGTATATTTAGGTCGTCTAGCAACCCAAATAGGGATTACTGCTCTTATTTATTAGTTGGTTCCAATACATTTACTGACCAAGCTTTATAATTTCTTGCAAGCATATGATGCTTCTATATGCTTTTACTCTACCTTATCATGTAAATATCCACTCATCATAGGAACCAGAGATCCATTTTTACTTAAGCAGCTCTAACGATCCTAGTTATTCTATCTGTACGTTTAAACAAATGACTTTAAAGTTAATAAAGTTCATGCTATTTTAGTATGCTATGTTACTCCTTGGACTAGTATAGAATTGTTAATCTTTGATTTTTTTTTCTGCTGTTGCCTTCTAATCATGTCTTGTTGCTTGTGTTTTTTGTACTATTACATGAATGCAACATCTTGTTCCTGCTGTATTTTGCTGGCTTAACATGCCAATTTGCTGGTTTTTGGCTACATAATTGTTCTGCTAATCATTTTTTTTAATTGATTCTGTAGTGCAGATTACCAGTGTTTTTGGTTTGACAATGAACTCTGGCTGTAATGATGCCTGCAATTAGAGCATATTCACAGCTCAAACTTCGCACCTAAAAATAATGCTCCATTTGCCTCCAGTCAATTTATTTTCCCAACTCACGATGTTTGGACCTGATGTGCAATATATGAACAAAGATGTTACGTATTAGGTGCTTAGTTGTTTTGATACTCCATTGTTATGTATTCATTTTTTGGCTGTGTTCTTTTTTGAGGTCTGGAATTGAGATTTATAGGCTGACATCACGCCTTGCATTTCGAACTAAAGAGAGTTGTGGAAATACTGTTTTGAGCTTGTTTCACCGTGTTCAATCTCTGTTATTATTTTTATGCATTGCCTTAATTGTTCACATCTGGACATCTGCTGCAGAGTTCACTTCTGTACATGGGTGGACTATTGAATTGACATGGTATACCAGCAAACCCTTTTGCGAATCCTTAATTGCAGACGTGGTGTGCCAGGCAATCTTTTGTCAAATGCATAATTTCTAGTAGTAATCTAGAGTTACGAAGTTGGTTATCAAAAGGCAACGTTTCATTACCATGTTATAGGGGAATCCCTTGTCTTGCTGGTTCTGTTGCTAAATAAATGTGCCTATAACGAGATTTTAGAATGTTAAAAGTCCTACTTCATAAATGATGCTTGATTAATGATTAGAATCATTGCAGTATTCTGAGTTTTCAACTCTACATTGTCTCCATCCGTCGTTTCTGTCCCTTGCCCTTTATTTTATTAAAAATAAAAAATAAAAAATAATAATATAAGGTTCTGAAACAACCGCTATTTTGAAGATCTTGGCCCGGTTTCACCACCAGAAACAAAGAAGAAAGAGGGAAGGGAAATGAAGAAGCAGTTTTGCTCCAACATTATGCTTATTTGCTTTCTTGTTCTTCTTTTGAATGGTGGAGAATTTCAAACGTGCGCGCCTAGTAGGCAGGATGCAAGAAAATAACTCTTGAGTGTTCTGTAGAAGGCAAGATTTTCACTGCGGTGGCTGGCCATGCAAAAGCCACATCAACAGTAAACAGTTTCGTAGACGGTGGCGGCTCCATCAGAATGTTATAATAAACAAATACCATTATCATTCAGACGATGAGCTGGTGTTACAGGCAAAAGTAGTTGGTTGATAAATGTGACTATTCTACCATGGTATGTAAAAGAAGAGACAAATTTTCTCTGATTTCTTTCCTTCTCTAACTTTTCCTTTAATACACCTGATCGCTCTGTTGTTAGCTTGACAGTTGGAATCCTTGTTCGCCTGCATTTTTCAATTTTGCTCTCATTCCTTAGATCCAAGTATCATGCTTCTTGTTTGTTTATCTTCCTAAAATTCGTCAGTCATTATTTTTTGGCTGACACAATCTTTCCTGGTCAGCATTCAAGTTGACATACTCGCACCTAATGGCACTGAAATAGAGCATAAATATGCTTTGATACTCCAGTATAATTCAAAACATGTCTGATACTAGGGTGGAGCATAAGATTCCAAAATATCTAGAACTGAAACTATATAAGTTGATCTTTGATTTCCTCCGAACAGAATTATATACCAAAATTATATCTTTGGTATATTTTTTTATCTCATTCATTATGCATACCGAGAACTAATACTGACTATCCCATGTTATACCAAACCGATAGTCTAATCAATTAAGTCCAAACTTATAATTATAATGTTAAAGGCTTAATAAATTAAGTAATTTTAGTCTTATTATTCTAAATTTGACAAATCTAAATTAGATACTGTAAGTGCGGATTTCTAATTTTATAATATTCATTCTCTATTAAAGGTGGATATGTATCAATTTACTACATAGCATTTAGAGACAAGTATGTAATGTGTAATTTCTTTATAAATGGAAAGAATGCTCTTATTAACTTCATGGTCTTATATTGGCTAAATGCCTTAGTCGTGACTAAAGGTTTTTTAGTGTTGAGTTGTATTCTCTTTTCTTAGCAAGATTTTGTTTTTAGTAAAAAAAAAAAATTATCTTTTTTATTTTATTTTTAATGATGGTACGGAATTTAAAAAATAAAAAAAAATACAATATGTAATTTTATTAATTTTTTTGTATTTAATTTAAGTGTTTTAATAGATTTTCAAGTTAATAAGTTAAAAAGATGTAATTTTTTAAACAAAATTTGAAAAATCTCTAAATATTCATTATTATATATCGAACATTTGTATTATACTCGAATCTTCGAAGTGAGGTGATCACATCTCTAAAAGTTACAATTTTAAAATCCCTCAAATTTGATAGAATTCAAGAATTTTCAAACTCACCCTGCGCCATACCTAAAGGAATGTAGTATTGTCGATCATAGTCGTTAAAGAGCATAGTGTCACGAACTTAGGCTTAGAGGTTAGCCAAGTCGCGCGGCACTTAGTTAACTTGTGTGTCAAAGTCAAACTAAGTAAACCTAGATGTGAGTTGAAAGGGATTTTAGGTAAGCAAAGTAGGCAACAAGGCTTTAGGATTAATGTAGAGTAGAGTTAGGAGCAGTTGAGCTTGAAAAGTATGGAGAGCTTTATTGAATTTCTCAACCCTATTTACAAGTATGTGGGGTGACTTTTATATAGGTTTTCCACCTCCTTAACATGTGACTAGGATTAATTCATCTAGATCTTTCTACAAGCATCTCATGTACATGGCTTCCCTAGGAAGCTACTCCTTTATGAGAAGCTTCTAGGCAGCTCTTTGGCTTGGCTTGGCAGCACACAGCCTTGCACAACATTTCAGCACCTTCTAATGTCTTCCATTGTTTTCCTAGGCAGCAGCCCACTCTTAGCATATGTTAGGCACATTTCTATCCACGTGCATTACTATGAACAGGCTTTGCTCGCCCAAGATGAGGTGGGCTGTGACAATAGGCTCACATATTAAAAAGAAATCGCTTTGGTAAGGGATGATTCCAAAATCAGAGTGTTACTTATGGCCTAGGAAGCATATGCGTTTCTAAGAGGTGGAAGTGTGATATTTTGTTGACATGGACATATTTTCGTTATGTGTTTATAAATATTAACATGTTTTACTATTTTATGGGCATGGACATAGTCAATATACAGTTTAGGCACTTTTAATCACAAATTTAACAATTAGTTATAAAGTTAAATATTTAATCCAATTATTCCCTAATATTTACAAATGTAATTAGTTTTAAGGAATTAAAAAAATATAAGACATGCATATATAAAAATTATTGATAATTACATATATATTAAAAATAAATTAAATTGTATTCATGTGAAATATATTAATTTTTTAATATTATATAATCTAAATCTAAATAATTAATATGTTGTTTTTTATCATATTCTAAATTGTTAAGAATAACTATATCAATTCAAAAGTCTATAAGTAAATAACTATAACTATGTCAAAAATAACCCATTTTTGGGAATCAGTTAAGGAAACATGTCAGTCAAGGTGGAGGTCTCTTCAAGCAATCCCCAGTCCCCTTTATGGATTGGTGCCCTCCTTGCATACTTTTCCATAAATTCAACTTTGATGGGGCTGTTTGTAAGAAAGAAAGGGCGGGTTGCCGTTGGTATTGTTGTTAGGAATTGGGATGGCAGTGTGTCGGTCTCCTTTACCCATCGTTTCTCAGTATTGGCTGTGCGCCACGCTGTGGCAGCTGCTAAAAACAAAGACGTTAATTTTGCAGTATTTGAAAGTGATTAATTATTTTCATTGATGCAATGGATAGCTTATTAAAGTAGTCGTCATCGTCGAGGGTTCCTTACTGTTATGTGGTTCTCTTTTATCTGTATTTTCAGCTATGTCCCTAGGATGGTTTGGCCATGAAAGCCCTTCTTTCTATTAATGTATTTGAAACATTTTTTGCTACACGTCTTGTAATGGCATGCCTGTTTCTCTTTACACTCATAAATAACCGTAGGGAAGTTCTGTATCAAAGTGTTACGCCTTCTTCTCTTTTCAGTCTTAAAAGTAAAATCAAAAGTGAAGATATAGAGAAAGAACAGGGTGATGTTTGGGATTAGATATTATGAACTCTATTAAAAGGCCAATTACAGACTTAGCTAACTGTTGAATCCTAAGCATGCAATGTAAGATCTTTAAAATGGAGTTTAGAAAGCAGGAAAGAGAATATTAAAGAAGAAAAGTAAAATTATTGTCATGTCACATGTGCCTTTACAGAGAACGAAAAAAAAAACATTAAAAGAAAATCACAAGCAAAACCTTTGATTTAATATTAAAAGAATTTAGTATATCTTCAGCTCAAGATTGAAAATTCTTTTTTTCTTTGGTGAGCATCGTCAGTTTCCTCTATATTTTCAAGGAAGAGATTCAAGCAGAAATGGAATCTGCACAGACATTAAACGGAAAAAGGAATGCCATCTGGGGATTCATTGATCATAAAGTGGTCCAATCTAGTTTTGGGACTACTAGTCATTGTTTCAGAGCCATCCAAAGAAAAATTCAGGGTTAAAGGAGGATTGTAGATTCAGCTTGTGGGTACATGGATCTGGATTTTTTTCCTTTTCTGCAAGCTAATCTTTTGTATTATTTTAAGATGCATGCTTCTCTTTACCATATCTATTATCTTTTTTTAGTTTATGAGAATCAAGTTCTATGTTTCTTTCTGATGTATGTTTTTATAGACTAGTCTTGGTTTATGTTAAATATCCAAGTATGATGGCATATTAGAAAAAGCGAACAAGAGTTTTAGTTTAGTCCTTTAACTTGTACCCACACTCTCCACATTCACTCATTGTCTAACAATTTGGTGGATGTACTTATTTGTTCAAATTGCTTTAAAATGGACAGCTATTTGTTTTAATTGATGTTGAACTTGTTTTAAACATATAACAATTTATCATTTATAAAGAGAAAGATGGTGAAAATATGAGAATTTTTATATCATTTGCCCTTGCAGAATATATCATTGCTATATCAAATCCAATTTGATACATTGTCGAGGCTACTTTGAGCAATTTTCAGTTTTCTTCAGGTTGCTTAATTGGTCATGATGTAATGACAGACAAGTTTGAGAACTTTATGGCGACATGAGTTATTGACCCAGCAAAGGTGAATATCATTGATTAGATGTGCCCTGCAGAATTCAGCTTCATTTGCTAGAATGAGATCGACCCCTCAAAGAAATATTGTTTGCAGTGGAGAAATATAAGCATGAGGCGCCTATAGCTAGAGGTGGCCGCGGTTCAAAAACCGTCGGTTTATAGTTCTATATTTATTGGATTTAGACGAAGCAGTTTTTGGTTCGACCAATTCATACATATTTAAAAAAATTAATAGAAAGTAATTGAATTTATTTACATAATTATTATATTAATTTTAAATTAATTGAAATAATATTTTATTTTATTATTCAAAATTAGAACTGCCGGTTCAAAACCAAAAGTCGCGGATCCTACTTTCATTTAAAGAGAACCAGACTGGAACTGAGCTCCACATTCTGTATCAGTTCGAGCCCATATCCATGTTTGACTGGTTCTGGTTCCAAACCGGTCTGTGGCTACCCCTACATGTAGCTGCTCTCCATAAGTGAACCCAAAAATATTAAACCCGCCTCAATCCAAATGGGTACACTTAAATAATTGATTCCATTTTTTCCCTAAAGGACATGAAATATTTACCACAAAAGTAGTAAATAACAAATTACCGTTGGCCACAGAACGTTGATATACAACTGGTAACGAGAGGCAAATTTAATTGCTCGAAGAAAGAACATCAAGGCTCAAGGCGTTCACAGGCCCAACTCAGTTTTGCCATCACTGAAACACCCCAAGCCCGTCTTCTAAACCGATTCTCTTTGTTGTCTTTTAGATAAGGATCAATAAATAACATTTATCATTAGCTAATTCATTGATCGATGCCACTCTAATACATAAATAATCTCATAGATAAAAGAAACGAAACTCATAGGATAAACCCTAAAAGTCTTCTTTATTTTTTTTGAGGGTCGAGAAAGAAATTGCCATTAATGCTGCTTTATGTAATCAATGACCGCGAGTAAAGTCAATAGAAAATTTTGTAGGATCCAATGTAACTACAATGGAATAATTTTAGAGGCATTTTTAAAGCTAATTTGTTTCATAAGGTCTGACTTTGCGGCACATGTTAACTCTGCTACTCTTTCATTAGTCCCACAGGTCGTAAATTTGTTATTTTCCATTTTTCCTAATAATTCATTTTTGTCCATGTTTATTACTATTATCAATTTATAGCCATTTGGGTGTTTCTCAAGATGTTAGAATACAAACATGTCTTTATTGAAACGACATTTATTGGATAATCAAGCCCCTTAATGCAAGCAGATATGCTCCAATTGTTATGGCTGGTGAACTCCATCAGCTGTAACCAACAAAGTTTATGGTTTTTGAAACCCGGGTTGTTTCAAATAAACTTTCCATTTCCAACAATTTTTTGAATTTATTGGTTTAACAGAAAGGCGTGGAAAAAGGAAATGGCAGAAAATGATCAGAGTAATGTTTGAAATTAGTGTGGCCCTGTTTTAGGGAGCGAAGAAGGTTTCCAGGCCGACCCAACAATTTGTAAGCATGCCGGTGTCCTTTTCTGCCATTCTAATAGAAGACATAATATGAAGACAAAAATACACTAATGCAACCTTAGCAAATTGAGAATAATGGAAAATAGATGTAAACAAATTTAAAAACTGTTATGCAAGTTTTGAGGATTGAGAATATGAAAATTTCACCAAAATTATAATATATACTGTATTTTATTATTTATTATATTTATATTGGTTGGTGCATAAATAGTTGACCAATCACGATTAAAAGTTTATTATGAATTTTTAATAATGGATACAGTATGAGCCGAACAATATAAATATATAAAAATATGTTATGTATAGAATAAAGTTTATTCGGGATGGATCATCTAAGAATTTCTCTCCATTTTCTCAAGGGGTATTTAATCAACAAAGTTTTAAACTTAGACCAACCCCTCAACTCTACCACATTTTGCTATTGAGCCTTTCAACCAAATTCATATGCTATTGAGCCCCTCAATTATACAGGTTAGTGTTAATGAAGCCATTAACTAAACTAACGGAACTGAGAAACATGATAAAACTATATTAATTAAAAGATATTTTCATGTTGTAAAATCCCTATCAAAGATATTTTAATAGGCGTAATTGTTAAAAATATTATATACTTTGCACTTGTTATTAAATTTAGCACATATTATTCAAGCTTTCAAATTTAGCATCAAATTTTAATATTGATTTTAATTTTAACATCCAGTAAATTTATCAATACAATTTATTAACGCAATGTGAACTTCAGCAATAACAATAAAATAAAAGAATTGAGTTAGCACTCACGCTACTAAAATATTATTATTTAAGCACGTAAGGTTAATAAAATTTTAAAATTAATAAATAGAAAAATTTATATATTTAAATAATAATATTTTAGTAATAAAATAAATTAACTCGATTGAAATTTTAATTTTTGTAAATGGTGTTGCCTAGAGAAATAATAATTTAATATAGTCTAAAAAACTTTTAATTAAATATGTCGAAAACTCCGAGAAATCCCTATCAAAGATTTTCTTTTTCCTTAAAAAGCCTTAATTAAATATGTTATCTTTTAGTTTGCTTTCAAGCATCAAAACCTTAAATATCTTGACCATTTCCAAGTGTCGGCGTCGTGTTGCGATTACTGCTGCTGGGTTTCTGCTTGGCCTTCCCAGCGACTCTCTTTCCTCTTTTAAACTCATTTCTTATGATACAGTGAACGACAATCAGATGGTGGAGGTGGTGTTGGCTCGCTGAATAATTTAGTAAACTTTCTTCCGAAAATAAACATATACTAAAAAAATGGAAAAAGAAATTAGAAAAGTAGAAAAAAATGTAAAACAAATAAATAAAAGTTTAATTCAAAATAAAAGAATTTTAAAATTGTACTAGTATCACAAAAGCTGTATTAGTATTTATGTTATTAAATAAAATTAAGTCAATAAAAATATAATACATAAATCATTTATAGACATGAAGTAGCAGTAACAATAAGAAGAAGAAGAAGTCCTCGTTGGTGCAATGGCCCAGTAGCAAAAGAAAGTGATAATAATGGGTTCTTCCTATGGACAAAGAAAGGAGATTTGCAATATTCTCATGTACAAAGAAAGCTCAAAGGCCAAGGATTTGAGTTTCCTTTATTCTTTGGTCTATGAAATATAATTGGAAATATATAAAGGGAATGAGGACAAAAATCTTAGCAAAGATAGTAAAAGTTTTCCTTTTTCTCATTAATTTATATTTTTTATTACATATATATATACATACAATTACTAATAGTAACTTATTTTTTTAATTAATCAAAAAATTATTATTTGAACATTACCAATCAATATGCTATGCAATTTTAATAAAAATAATTTCATTAAATGAAAAATTACTTTGTCGTATAAATTTATGATTAGAACTATTAAAAAGAAGCATGCTGCTTTAAATCAATTTTCCTTTTTTTTTCATAAAGCGACTATATTCTCAATATTGATTATTACATAACAGGATTATTAATTTTGGCTATATAATACGTGAGTTTCATAACTTCAGAAATTATTAATTATGAAAATGCTAATTTTTAAAGGTCAAATTGGAATTATCTGTTAACCGAAGTTATAGATCTCATTAATAGCAACACAAATTTCTTTTATCCTCGGGCATTGTTTGTTTGAAGGTTTTTATGGAAATTTTTGTAACATATATTTTTTCAAATTTTGTTGTTTAATTGAGAAAAAAAAATTTATATATGAGATCTAAATAATTTTTTTATATGTATATCTAATCTTTTACACGTAACATATACTATTTTTGATATATAAAATTTAAATTTATGTATAATTTAATAAATTACATTCATAATAAGATACCGACTATAATTCTAAAAAATAATATTATTATATTTTAATATTATAATAACTAATAAATAGTTTTTTAATCAAATAACAATACTAATTCTATCATAAAAAATAGTATATTAATTATATTTAATAATATATTAATCAATAGATTAGTTTTTAATTAGATAATAATTTTAATTTTAAAAATTATTTTAAAATTATTTTTAATATTGCTTTTTAATTATATAATAAGTTTTTAATCTTGAAAATAATGATATCAATTATAATATTAAATTATATAGTATAAAAATTAGTTAATAAGTATTTTTAAGATATTTTTTATATTATTACATTAATAAATCATTAAATTCTAAAAAATTTAAAAAGTTAATTTATTATTATTTTTAAAAATTATAAATTAATATTTTAAAAAAATTAATAAATCATATCTATCAACTTAATTTTATAATTAAAATAATAATAACAGTGCGAACGATAGATAAACGACATAATTTTATATAAAACCTCATTCACTATAGATTTTAAAAGTGAGATATTTTAAAATGTCACATGGAGAGGATGATTTTTTAAAAATTTATTTTTCTCATATATGAGAGATTTTTTATATTTTTATTTATCTCATAAATACTTTCTAAATTTATCAATTTGATATATATCTCAAATAAAAATAAATAAAATTATAAAATTAGAAATAAAAAATATTAAATATATTATGTTAATTTGATAAAATATTACTCCCTTTATTCCATATTAACTGTGTCTTTTTTAAATCAAAAGAATTTTAATTGTTTCTAACTATTATATATGTGATGTATTATAAATTTTTTTATTTTATCATCATGTTAATAGGTCTATTAAATTTTATAATATCTATAAAAAATAAATTAGTTTACTTTAATTTATTTTTTTTCTTATAATTAAATTTATTAAATATTTTTTAATTTAAATAAACTGCTAAAATATTTCATAATTAGTATGACGTGCAATGGGTCTTAAATTTAAGATTAATTGTTTCATTTGGAATGATGCCGCAGAGGACTGAATTTTTTCTTTAAACAAATATGATTTCATGAGCCGTAGTCATTAATTACGTTTTTACCAGATTTTTTGACCGTTATTAAACAGACCATTCCGAACTCTATAATATAAGTCTGTCTAGTAGGCTACCCCACAAATGTTTAAGGAAAAGCTTTTTTATTTTTAAAAGAGAAAAAGAAACACATTTTATGAATAAAAACCGCAGAGAATCACGGTTTAAAGTCCTATAAATTCCTTAGTTTTGAGAACCCATTTCACTGTCTTTCTTTCTTTCTTGCTCAGTCATCTTTTCTCTCTGTAGCTTGGTCAGTGAAGATGGTCTTTGCTATGGCTAAAGCACTTGTGCTACTGCAACTTTCACTGCTGTGTTTCACAGTGTTTAGTGATGAAGAAATAGAAGCAGTTTCACCTATCCCGCCACACCATCATGGCTACTCTCACCACCCAGCTATGTCACCAACTCAACCACCTAATTATCACCCTCCTCACCACCACCATGCCCATCCACCAACTGTCGCACCCAGCCTTGCACCTACTCACCACCATCACCATCACCGCCACCACGCCCCCGTTTACGCTCCCATGCATTCTCCAGCCCACTCGCCCATGCCACACTCTCACGCACCAGTTCATCCTCCTGTGCACTCCCCACCAGCACAACCCCACCCACCGGTTAAACCACCGGCTCGGTCTCCTAGCTCCCACTTCCCAAGAAGTTTTGTAGCAGTGCAAGGTGTTGTTTATTGCAAGTCGTGCAAATACTCTGGGGTTGATACTCTCTTGGGAGCTTCACCAGTTCTTGGTTAGTTCATAACTCCTCAATCTTGCACTTCTTTTACATTAATATTCTGTTTGTGAAGAAATAAGGCTAGTTCTATCTTTTTTTTCTTCTTGAAATACTGTATATTTTTCACTGTTTGGAGTAGATGTGCATTTACATGGAAAATGTGCATTCTCTTTTTCTTTTCGGGAAACTCATAAATGCATTGGGTTCTCTGGATTTTGGAATTTTGAGAGAGAGAGAGAGAGAGAGAGATGCTCTTTCTTCTAGGCCAGTGTATGGGCTACGAGTAAACAGCTTTTACTCTTTCTTCTAGGTACAATGTCCAATTGCTTGCCATCCTATACGAATCAGGAAGGAACCCTATGCTTGAACTACCTTTTTTCATTTTTGCCCAATGCATGACTTTTTTCAAGAAACGTCAATTCAAGCTGCAATCTTATTTACCAATTTAAAAATTAAAAGAAAGTAAAAGTAAAAGTAAAAAAGGGCAAACATGTGATTAGTTTTTGACTAATGATTACTGAATACTGAACCAAACGATATTTTTTTAAAATAATTTGCAGGTGCAACAGTAAAACTACAATGCAATAATACAAAGTACCCACAAGAAGCCAAAGCCACAACTGACAAGAATGGTTACTTCTATCTCCAAGCACCTAAATCCATCACCAACTACGGGGCCCACAAGTGCAAAGTCTCATTGGTCTCGGCACCAAACACTGCGTGCAGCAAGATTACCGATCTTCATGGTGGACTCAGCGGTGGAATCTTGAGGCCAGAGAAGAAATTTGTTGCTAATAAGCTGCCTTTCGTCCTCTATACCGTTGGCCCTTTTGCCTTTGAGCCCAAGTGCCCACGTTAAACGTGACAGTAGTAGTTGCAGTACTCATCGATCTTTCTGTCACTCTGCGTGCACCAGTTTAATTATAGTCCTTCTTTTTAGCGTTTTTAGATTATAGTTTGGAATCTGAATTTCCCCTGTGTGTTTGATCTGTACTCTGTAATGGCACTTCATTGGCTACCATTAATCAGTGTGTGATGTTAATTTGTTTGGGAAATAAATTAGATATTAGAATCTATTGATGTCGTTATTAATTAGGAGCAACTAATCAACTTTCAGACCATATAAATATCTATTCATACCCATAAGTCCCTGTCTCAACTTGAAAAATTTCATATAGAGAACTCACAAGTACAATGTGGATGCTGCTTTTCGCGATAGGGATAATAAGATGTCATGTTATGGTGTAGTTGTGAGGGATGAGCAAGGTACCGTGATTACTGGTAGAGTAGGCAGAAGACCGGCAAGTTCAGCTTCGGTCAGTGAGGCTTTGGCGTTGAGACATGGGCAATTAATAAGGCCATTTTTGAGTCAGATTTCAAGATTCTTATTGATGCTAATCTCCAGAGGTAAGGAAACTGCTCCGTGCCGCTGCTACTCATCGATACCCTCACCATCAATTTGCTACTGCCTAGTATGAGTAAAGATTGTTCTTGCCAATACCATTTTGTTGATTAATACTTGGTTCTTTTTTTCTTTTTTCAACAAAAAAAATAATAATAATAAAAGGAAAATGCTCCGTGGGAAATTGAGACCATCCTGTCCCAAGTATTTCTTTGGTGTTAGTTTCAAGTTCATAAGGAGATCGGCAACTGACTGCCTGTTCGGTCCCAATCCCGCCCACTTGCAAACCTGTCCTGTTCGGCTTTTGTACTCTGATACTGGTTCTGCTGTATCGTGAATTTAATGAAACATCTCTTGTTCAAAAAGAAGTTGATATTTCAGTTTGCAAGTTCAAACAAATAGTTAATATTTCAATTTAAAAAGAATTCATGGCAAATACTTGTGTAATCTTGATATATATTCTACAATACCCGAAACAATTAATATTTGATATATATATTAAAAGTTCCTATCACCTAATACACTTCATGATTTATTATGTGTCAAGTGCTAATAGGGAAAAACATAGACGAAGACTAAGCAAGTATTTTCTCAAAATTTATAGGCATAAATATCTTAATTTAAACTATAGAATAGAAAGATTGAACATAATTAATTGGTTAGTTCTTTTTTGTACATTTTAAAATATAGTTCATTTTTTAATTATAAATTTAATGACTAGCTATCAAAAATACATTTTATTAATTAACACAAATATCATCACTTATAACTGAATTTCACCTTTTTGTTTTGAATTGTAATTTTTATTAAATAATTTGTTGAGTTACATGTAATAAGTCTTTTTATTTAAATATTAATTAACGTGAATGCTTAACAAAGTATATAGGAGCATATGACTTGCTTAATAATAGTATTTTAGTTAAAAAAAGGATAAAAATTTAAATCCTCGACTAAAAGATCTAAGTTTTTAAAAACCTGTGAATAAATTAAAATTAGAGCATCATTATGACAGAAAAAAAGTAATTATTTAATAGATATAAATACACATCTCAATTTAAATAAATTCTTAAATTATTTTTCACCCTTTATAAAACAAAGATTTATAGAATAAAATAATTAGTAAGCAACCGGTTGCTTTTGGATTATTTCTTTTTAAAGTTTTCATGATGGAGGATACACTTTGTATTATGACAGTAAATTAGAAATAGGAATCTGCTTCTTGTAGAGAGGGATAAAGGACGATGAATAATGAAATCATAAATATAATGCGGTATGCCTTGTGGCAGACACTCATTATTTTTCACTGAACATCATCTTTGATAAAGAAATTGCAATCTCTCAAAGTACATTGGCAATGAAAATGATTGGAAATCAGCTTGGGATTCGGCCATCCTTTCGCTTATGGTAGATTTATTTTTGTGGCAAATCGATCTTGTGATTAATACTCTATCCAAATGGCTAATTGCGAATGTCAGTGGGCCTAATTTTGATAAGAAATGGCCTCGGCTTTGCTTTATTCGTTTTGAAGAAGGATGGATTTTAGAGCCGAAATGACCCACAAACAGAGAATCTTCCCCTCATATTCCGGGCAATTCCATCTGATTTTTGGTTTAAAATGATGATGGATTGATTAATTTTTCTTATTTATTTTATTTAAAGACGAATTTATGCCCATTCAGACATTAGCTTTTGTTTGCTAACCACGGGGGAAAAGAATTATAATTGTCCCATTTTGTATAAGCAAAATTATTTTAAGTAATTTCTAAGATATGGTTAATAATCACACCTTTTTATTGGTTTTTAGAAGGCGACTTTAATTATTCATTCGATCAGCTTAAAATAGAAATTTTTTGTTTATATTTTAAAATTAATAAAAATTACTATTTTTATTGTACAAATTTATTTTTTTAACTTTTTTAAAATTTATGTTCTGGTTAGCCTTTTAATTATTTTTCAATTATTCTTTAGTTATTTTCTGGTTGTTTTACCTAAGAATAATATAAAAAAACAACTAAATTGTAATTAAAAAAAAAACTAAAAACTGTACTATTGATATTTTTAACATAATAAAAATAAAAAATACTGTAAATTTGATTTAAAAAATATTTTCGTTTTTTCCTTTAAAATATGGTGCTGTTGTGTAAGGGTCCAAACAGTCATCCTTTTATTTCCAACAAAAATTCGCAAATTAGTTATTTAAATTAAAGAAAAAACATTGTTTACGGGTTCACTTCAGAAACTCCTTTTTACAATTCTATCTAACTTTTATTATCCAAAACCTTTTCAGTATGCAAAAAGAAACTCAGAGCAATTGCATGAGAATGGTTCATAATTTTCTGGGCTGTGTGGCAAATAAAAATGAATGATAGCAGGCGACACACTTTGATTTTTATTTATTTGGTAATTATTTACAACAGTGTTGGGTGTCGCACTTGTCATGATTTTCCAATTGTAATATTAGACGTCTCTCTACATATTCAAAGCAGATGCTTTTGTGGTGAGAGATTAGATCCTTTGAGAATATTATGCATGAGAAGAAAGTCACTTTGGAAAGCCACTCGTACGGTGAGGTTCCATTTTGATCCTCCCTCACTAACTCTATATCCGAGATTATCATTCCTTTTTTTCGATTTTATTCTCTTTTGAAATAATTAAATAAAAAATTAATTTACATAATATTATGGAAAACTCCCTATTAATTTATTAATTTAAAGAGATATCTAATTAAAGCAAATTGGCTAAATATTTATGATATAACATAATTCTGGTGATTCGTTTCAAACTTTGGGACTACTGCACGCACTGATCAAATAGTTGGTAGTTTCATTTTTAACCAAATCCAATTGAAAACTATAAATTAATTTTCATTTAAATTGAGTTGAATTAAATTATTCAGTAAATTAGATGAAATAAAGAGAATAATCTTAATTTAGATTGATTTGATTCTTTGATTTTTATTTCTAAAATATATTTAAATTAGGTTTTCTGTTTGTGATATATTTATGTTATAATATCATATTTTAAGTAAATATCAATTTAAAATAGTTCTTAAACAAATAGTGATGACCATGTTCCACCTTCCTTAGAAAGAAATATATATTCGACCTATCTGGGATCCGAGATGAGTCCCTCTCGGACACAACTCCTTGTTTGGCCCATACCATAAACTTGCTTAAGGTTCATAATTTGCCAGTGCCTTTCTAGAGCAGTTTTGATTTTCTCTTTTTCTCTTTTTCTTTTTCTTTTTCTAAAAAGAAAATAGTTTATTTCTGGAATAGCAATATTGACAAACATATGTAGAGAGTCAAAAGCCAGGCAATTACAAAAATGGGCTTCTTACAAGATGGACCACTACTCAAATTTATTCATGGTCCCTTTCTTGCACTCCAAAGTCCAAACCCAATCCCCTCAACGACTATGAATTTGGGACAAAGTGCAACTTCTTTGCCTCTCGCTCAGTTATTGCAAAAGAAACCCTGCATTTTGCCATCAACAACAGTAAGAGATCAATAGAAAGGAAAAAAAAAAAAAGTATCACCAACTATAATTATGTGGCATTTTATTGTTCCAATGAGCAGTATTTGGCTGGATAATAAAGTCTTGTGGGTTATGAGAGCAAAAATTTGTTGCTGCTGGCTGCCACTTTAATTGTCTTTGATCCATAGCAATCTTCAACTACTCGTGCTATTTGCTGGGTCCAGTGCCACTATAGCACCTCCTTGTTAGTTTTGAATGCGCAAATTCACCATTTTCCCATATCTCTAAATCATAAACTGAAAACATCAAGTGCTCGGGGCTCGAGTTCTGTACTGTGGTTCTAGCATCATAATCAAATTCCCATGTCAATTTGCCAGCTCATATTATCAATACTATTGCCTTAGACTATATTTAAATTTAATTGGAAATTCAAGGGATGAACTCGATTAGCACCTCATTAATTGTATTTTAAATTTTTAATGAATTTCACGACTTTTTAGTATAAATTAATTATTTTAGTATTATCTGAATATTTTTTTCTTCTTAAAAAAATTGGTAAACAACAGGTATCAATTGAATAATTTATTTGTCATAAAATTAAAACCGGATATGTCAATTTATGGGAATCTAAAATTTAAATGGTAAATGCGAGGAGTACGAGATGCATCCACCACTTTCCACTTCATAAATGGAGTCTCATCCATGATTCAAAGGGAGGAGAGGAAATTAGGAATAGACTGAAGTGGTCCCTTTCTTTGTTCACTTTATTTTCAGTTTTTATATTAAAATGAGAATTGGATTCACCTCTTTCTTCATTTATGTTTTCTTTTTGAAGAAAAAAATAAAGTATGCTGGTAGGCCTGTGAGCGTGAGATCCAAACAAGTGAGAGATGAGCATCAAATTTACTTGAATGAATAAGTCTGACCTGACAAACAAGTCATTAGACATGTAATTATCAAGATACAGTAAAAGGATTTTGATTCATAATCTCTGATCAGTAATTTGTTGATCCTTGATTATATCTTTTTTGTATTTTGCTTGATCGTTACTTCTCCCATCCATTTGATTCAGTTTAATTCCTTGATTTTTTGACACATCAAGTGCATTTCTCTTTTAGTGTTTGCCATTTATCCAAAGAGTCAACTTACTAGGCCAATAACTGATCACTGAATCCACAGATTTAAAATAATTTGTAAGAATAATAGAAAAGAAGATAATAAAAGTAGCTCTAAAATAAGAAATCTAAATATTTATATGGACTGCATTCTGTATTGTGTATAACTTTAGCACAAAATTAGTGATTCTTCTTATGACTTTTGTTTGCCTTGCATATTAATTTAAGGGTAAATACAATTACTTTTCTAGCATATATATTAATTGACTGCGGAATGATCACTGGGATATTTGTCCAGAAATTATTTAAAAGTTAAAAAAAAAATGAAGAGAGTGGGGACATGAAAGTGTAATAAATGGTCACTGATTCTGTACTTGAAAATTTGTGTACATGACAAAAAACACACCATCTGATTTTACGATTTAATTCGATTGAAATAATTTTGATTGGACGGCTAACGGGACCACGAGCAAAATGAGTAGAAAGAAAGGGATGGATCTAGGAATCATCTGATTATATTAAAACTCGTTAAAAAATCAGCTTTTTTTTTATCTGAGTTACAGATTAAATGCATCATTAATCATCAACACTCGGATAAAATGAAAATTATTAAGAAATGTGATGTTATGAAATTAGGAGGTTGCCGCAGTCAGACTCAAGTTGGAGTTTGTACGAGTCAAATGGAAAATGTTGAACTCTTTTTTGACGATTTCTTCTCCCAAAGCCAAGAGGTCACAAGGGCACACATTGGCCCACTCTTTCTTGTCTAGAATTCCACACACCACCAATCGCATCTTCCTACTCTCTCTTTCCTTCACCTCCGTTCTCCATCTTCCTTCCTCAGCGCGTCCATTCTATTTCTCAGTGGGAGGGAAGACGCTTTTTTGCCCCTCATGTTTCGTGTCCCCTGCTACTTTTAGCGAGACAAAGCATATATTTTGCAAAATTCATAATTTAAGCCTTTTTTATGAATTAAAAACTTACTTGCGTGAATTTTCATTTGTCAAACACTGCTATTGAATAAAGCTAGGTCCTTTATAAATCAAAAAGAACAATGCTCTCTTTAATTACTTTGCTATGGGTAGCAGTCATTACCAGTTCAAGAAGAAAAACCACGTGATGAATTTTAAAAAATTTTGTTTGAATTTAATAAGTACTTTTCTTTTGATCTTAACATAATATGTTGCTTCAGCGAAAAAAGGCAAAGAACACGAGAGAAAACAATAAAAGTGTAAAGAGTTGTTGGACCTAGCGTTAGTAAGTAATACGTATGATGATTTACAAAAGAAGAACAATCATAAAAATTCGCTAATCCTTAATAAATGTCAATACTTATTATTTTCAATTAGAAGTTAAAATTTAATCAATGATTTATTGTATAATTCTTAATTTTTATCATCATTAGTTGAAAATTTAAATAGACTCTTATTTCTATTATAATGATACTAACACTTATCATAAAAAGACATACATTCTTTATTTTACTCTCATGACAAGTGCAACGAGGAAAGCTTAAAAACTACCTAGTTTATGTTTCTATCATTTATATATACATTTGTATAATGAGTTGTCTCTTTCATTTTCTTATTTTTTAAAGTATAATTTTGATTGATTTCTTTTTTATGTATAATTCACATATATTTCTATCTTTTTTAATGCAGGCTATTGTATCGTCTTATAAATATGAGCTTGAGATTACTTTTTATTTGAATGCATAAGATGTGTTGAGTTTTTGAAGTGTTATCTTAATAAAAGATTACTATGGTGCTCAAATGGATAATTCTATGCACTTAGAGTTATTGCAGGGACTCTTTTAGTGAATGTTGGTAATTTTGAACTTAAGTGGACTCAAGACTTTGATTTTTTTTTTCTTTTCTTACAGCCTAATTTAAAAGGAAAGTTGAGATTATTGAATTTGTTTTTGACAATAGATATAAACACCATGGCTTTGTGGATTTGTTCCAAAAGTTGGTCAATTTTTTTTATTATAACTTGTTTATTGATTTCTTTTGTCATTGTTATTGGCATTTATTTGATTTTGGGTATTTGAATTTAGTATGTAAAAGAAAATTGATAATGGTAATAGTAAAAGAAATGTCAAGACCGGTGGTGAAAGAAAGAACAAAAGATTTTTAAAAAAATTTATAAAGGGGTCTCTCTTAATTCCATGTTAGCATTTGACATATAAAAACTAAGGAAGTTAAATTTCACATAATAGAAGGGTTTAAATTATAATTTATTTGCAAATCTCGTGCTTAATTGTGCAAGATATCGGTTGAGGGACAGATATGCATCTTACACTGAATATGATAGGCATAAATTGCATATTCTCCCCTTTTCCACTGCATCTAAGATAGCTTAAACAAGAGGGGAAAAAAACAAATAAAATGATCCCTTATTGCTAATAAAGACAAACAATGCGTATAACTATGAACTCAGAATGCTTATTTAATACTCAAATGTTGCAATTCAAAAAATATATTTATTATAATAATTATATAAATATGAATAATTGTGTAATACCTATATAGTCTTGATTTAAATCCTCTACGCGAATTGATTTTAATATTTATAAGGATATATATTAAAATCAGAGAAATAATTTTTAAATGTATAATTGCAAAATTGTTAACAAATAATGACTCATTAATTTGAATCGTTATTTATTATAATTGCAAAATTGTCAACAAATAATGACTCATTGATTTGAATCATTATTTATTTTATAAATTTCATGAATAAAATCTAACTTTAAATTCAATTATTTTATTATGTCACAAAATCTTATTATTGATATACAATGACATAGAATGTTATAGTAGATTGAATTTTTAGTATATAATAAAAAATTTAAATATTATTTCAGATGATAACAAAAAAAATTATAGTAAAGATAAAAGAATTTTATGTAAATTTTGTTAATGTAGTAAGAAATTAATATTGCTAACAATAGATATTTAATGAATATAGCAAAGAAACTAACTTCAAACTTGTAAGAAAATAAAAAAGTGTAAAAAATATCTGGCAGTTTCATAGATTGTTGGATTCTTTCACTGGTTGTAAAAAAAAAGGTCAAACCCAAAAAAAAAGCGTTTTTGCAAATCCCAAATTCCACTTTTACTTGCATATATAAAAGGTGGATGAGTTGGAGCGTGGTTGACAAACACTAACAGGTGCGTGAGATTGAAACCGAATAGAGGAAACTTCAAAGCCCTAAAGTCCCCACCAAAACATTTCTTACCAAACCGAACAAAGTAACAAAGTCTTTCTTCTCTCTCTCATCTCTTCTCCTTCAAAATTATAACTCCCTTCTTTTTTATTTTCCTCCATTTCTCCTTCTTCCTCTTCCTCTGTAGAGGAAGTAGTATTACTTCTAAGACCAAGGAAAAAGAAAATAAAAGTAAAAGAAAGCAGAGAGCTTTCCCTACTAAAAAGTCCAACCATCAATGGAAACCTCACCAAAACACCAAGATAACCAAAACCCACATACACAAACACAATCTCTCCTCCCTTCCCCAAACAGCCACAGTAGCACCAGCAGCAGCAACAGCTCCACCACCACTAACAATGCCCTCCACCACTGCAATCAACCACCGCTCCCTTCACCCAAGCCCATCACCAGATCCGAAATCACTAACCCATACCCAACTACCTTCGTCCAAGCAGACACTTCATCTTTCAAACAAGTTGTTCAAATGTTAACCGGATCCCCCAGACCCACCACCACCTCCAACCAACCCGAGCCGCCGCCCAAGTCCCATACCCATAACATACCTCCCATCAAAACTATTCCCAAAAAGAACCAAACTTCATCTGGGTTTAAACTCTACGAACGCAGAAACTCACTTAAAAACCTTAAGATCAACCCTCTTAACCCAATTTTCGCTCCTAATAATCCCGGGTTTTCGCCTCGAAAGCCCGAGATCCTTTCTCCTAGTATCCTTGATTTTCCAGCTCTTGTTCTTAGCCCGGTCACTCCGCTAATTCCTGACCCGTTTGACCGATCCGGCGCAGTAAATTATACTACTAACTGCTATAACAGTCCTATGAGTAATAATAATAAGAGTAATCCCAATAATGGTAATCTATTAGATACTGATGCAGAGGAGAAAGCAATTAAAGAGAAAGGCTTTTTCTTGCATCCGTCACCAGCATCCACCCCACGAGAAGCTGAGCCGCCGCGATTGCTGCCGCTCTTTCCTGTTACCTCGCCTAGAGTTTCAGGTTCTGCAAATCCTTCTTCTTGAATCAAAATGTCAATCTTTTCCTCTCTCTTTCTTTGTCTTGTGTAAGATTTTTATTATATAATATATTGCTGGCATTGATATAATCTTGTATGTTGAATATTCGCAGAGAATGAAATTATCTTTGCTTCAATTGTATAATTTAGTTTTTTAGCAAATATATTCTTCTTTTTAATTGTTTGGTTGCTAATAAAGTTTTACAAAGCCAAAACAGAAAAAGCGGAGTAAAGTGGCAGAAGATATTGATTATTATCATTATTACTGTTGTAATTTAAGTATGTAAAATAATACATAATTAATTTTTAAAGCTCAATACCTGTTTAAGCTGAGAGATGAATTACAATCGGATAAATATTGTGCATCTGAAGATAAACCATCTTTTTAAATTTCTGTTATCTTACATAATCTCGAGAATTAGGGTGTTATTGATTTAAATCTTGAATTTTAATTGCGAAAATCTTGAGAAAAGTAAACTATAGAGTTGTGTCTAATTTTGACTATTTTTTTGATGGGTGAATGACCGACTCTCCTTTTCATTCTCCCTTCAATGAATGCAAAAATTTGACTGAAATCAAATATAGTTGTGTTTAGTTTGTAGCTTTATTATGATTGGGAGATTAGAAAATAAAAGAGAAAAGTAAAGTGAAATTGGAAAATAAGAAATGAGAGTGACTTTTTCTTGTATATAAAAGAAAATAAATTACTGATCTCCTTTCCAGTGGAAAGAAATTTCTTTTTTCCCCTTATTTTCTTGCTCCTCTTTTTATCTTCCCAAACAAGTGGTAAGCATCAGCAGTGAGGCAATTGGACACGAACATGAGAGAGAGAGAGAGAGAGAGAGGCGGTAATGGTAGAAAGCTTGTGTGAAATGGCAAAAGCAGCTTTGGGTTAGCTGTCAAAGAAAGAGTAGATAATTGGGCAAGGAATCTTGACCCTGCCCTCCTCTCTTATTATTATTTTTCTTTTGTTTTCTAAGTGGAGAAAAAAAGATGCCGTTTTCTATGTGCTCTGTATCAGAAGCATTCTGTTCTTTTTTTTTAAAAAGATTTTTAGTTTTTAATAATCTGATTTCTACTTTCTCTAAAAGACAAATTCTAGTCTAACCAACTCTATGCTAGACTTTGTTGCATATGTACCAGTATTAGTTATTGTGGAAAACTAACTTACCATTGGATTCTTGATGGGTCCCTCTAAATTTTTCCTTGTGAGGATTTTATGTCTAAAGATGGAGCTAGCTTAGGCATGCTATCTCTTGCAAATTTCTGGCTGATGGCTGGCTGGGCTGCTAGTTTGCTGCATTGGTGTGATTAGGGTGTTGAGGAAGTTAATGATGTTTATGGTCTTTGATGACTAGATTGGAATAATTTTTAGCCACATGAGATCTTTTTGTTGGGACCCAATTGAGTTTGTTGGGCCCAATTGTGAGAAGAAATGGTGGAAAAGAAAGGGAGAGGGAATGAATGACCCATTTTAAGTTTCCTGGGTGAGGGGGTACTTTAATGCACAGGAAGTTTGAATTGCTGTAAAAGCAATCATGCAAATGTAGTTCCTGTTTCTTTGAATCTATCCACCACTTTGATTTTTAAAAGTCTCTTTTTTTTTTTGACTCAAATGAGACTTGGGAAACTGTTTATAAATGGGGACATGAGAAAGTGAAGGTGGTAGGGAAAGTGGGACTTGCGATGATGAAAGTGAAGAATTCAAAGAAAGAAAAAAAGAAGAAAAAAAGGAGCGAGTGATTAGAATTTGGGTAAAGCCAGAAAACATGGTGTGGGGGTGGTCTTTGTTTGTTTGCATGTTTTGTGGACACTGGTTTAGGAGACTTGGCACCATATCATATGGGTTTTTGGTGGGCCACTATCTTGAGAAAATTTTGAAACTTTCTCATGTGCACTGTTTTAAAACTTTCTTTGGCATTTTCTTACCGATCATCATCATCCATCAAACTGATCTTCTTTCCTTACCTTGTCAATTAACACATGGCTTTCTCCAATTTGATCAATAAGAGAAATGGCATCTAAAGGGTAAAAAATGGTGAATTATGAAGCACTATAATAATAGTAATAATAATAGCAATCTAATCCGCTTTTGCTTTTTTCTAGTGGAATAAGCTTATCCCACTAGTGAGATTAAAATAGAGAATTAAACCAAGCCTAATAAAAAGAAAAAAGAAAAACAAAATTTGAGTGTTGATTACTTAAATCCTCTATCGACATAGATTTCATCCCATTGAATTTAGAGGTTATTATTTTTATGGAATTAAAATCCGAATTACGTTTAACCAGTGTTTTAAAATTTAGATGGATGCTGACATATTATTTGAATTTGTTAAATATAAAATAAAGAGTAAAATCTATATATTAAAAAGCCAACTCAACATTCTATTTTATATTTTAAAAAATAAAAAAATACATTAGAGTGTTATTCTATAACAATGCTCTTAATTCATTTGTAAAATGGCAGATTTGCTATCATTAAGAGGCAGAACCTAATTAACCCAGAATATTAAGACAAGGCATGGTGGTGGAGAATGGTTGATTCTGAGGCAATTGGATGATTGAAGTGTAAAGGAAATTCACATTAAATAGCATCAATGAAAGAAAAAAGTAAACCCAACCAAACACAGCAACAACTGGAAAATTTGCAAGCATGCGCTTATTATTATTCCCACTACGTAGAAAAGAAAATGCCTTTTTCCAATTGGAACCTACAATTATTAATAAGATTTTGAATATTAACGCTATTTTTTACAAAAGGATATTCAATTTTTATTTTTGTGTTTCTCTAAAAGAAAGAAACTCGTAATATTATATACGTATAAACATATTTATTGTTTGACAAGGATTGGTGGAATCAAAATAATTGAGGAAGGGGTCAAAGTGTGAATTACGGAGTGAACAATTTTAGTGGAAGTTGGGCCGCAAGATTGGACCACCGCAAACCCTTATTTTGTATTGGACAGTAGCGAAAGCGAAGTGTTTTCTTTACGTATATTTCTCGTCAACCAATGAATAATGGCGGTAAGTAAATGAGATGCAAAGCTCTTCATGGTGACACCAAAAGAAATGCGCAGAGACTGTAAATGTGCATAGACTTTTGGCAAATTAGAAATGCGCCTAACCAAAGTCTTCTTACATGTATTTCCTTTTAAAATGGCAAAATAAATTAATTCAGATGATAACCCATATTCATAATGATAATAGTAAATTAAGGAGTCCTAATTACTTGTCTCTATTTTATCAAGCTTGTCTGCATGGTTTGAGGCTCATTTATGAGTATGAAGTATCATGCTCAACATTGATGTCAGTAGCTGATGATTTGATCTCATTATCCAACATCAAATTTGAGTTATTGTTGTTGCCTCAACATTAGAAAAGCCCCAGCCAGTACTCAGTATGATAGGATAACCCATTGTTCTGCAGTATAAAAAGGTGGAAAGGTTTATGTTTGTTTCCTCGACTGTTTATGTGCCTATATTTGCACTATGCATATTACATTGCTCCACTTAATTTTGGATGATTTTGCACATGTGTAACATGCATGGCCAATAAAGAATAACCAATCATATGGTACAACTTTAAGACATGTGAAACCCTGGATTAGGAAATATGTGTTAGCCAGCCCATAGATGAATTACTTGCAGTCTATGAGGTTTAGGGTCAACATTTTGACAGCCTGATTTCCTTTTAAGAAATTTCCAAGTCCCACAAGTTATATGTAATTTGTTTCATATGCCATGTGTGGCCAAGCAAAGAAAGACACATCTTAGTACCAATATACTTAGCTATGGATAGAGAGGACATAACTCACTGGAGTTGGATTGCAGCGCAGGCAGTTCATATTGGGCTATTGCTGGACAGGCTTGGCTCTCTTCTATGTATATTTTACCAATTTAAAACCCCAAATGCAGGTTTGAGTCCCACTGAATTGGTGGTATGAATTTTTAGTTGAATTGAGACGAAAATTACCAACAAATTAGTTATCGCATTAACTAGGGATAATTTGGTTTTTATTTGTAATATCTAGACAAAGGGAATGAATTCCCTTATTTAGATCGTTTCTTTAATTAATAAGAAAATGTGGATATGTCAAATGAAAAAGCATATTCTGTGCTAATCAACAAGTAATCTTGTCGTAATCAACCAATAACAGTGGGAGTTCATCACATCTATGGTAAATACGATACTTCATTTGTCCTAAAATGATAAGTCTAAACAAATACAGTATGGTCAGCTTTACATCTGATAAGTCTAAACTAAGGCACTCGGTCAATCGCCCAACTTATAATAGAATTAAAGAGTTTAACCAAAAGAGTGCATAATCATTAAACCCAAGCAATTAGACTTAAAGCCCAAGTGAAACTCGGCTTATAAGCTTACAATATTTATAAATCAGATACTTCTCCCTACCAAAAAGATCCTTCTTCTTCCCCATTAGCACCATCCAACAAGATGGAGCACACACTTTAACCAAACCCATTATAAGCAAAATGACACATCTAGACTGTCAGATCAAAAGCCAAATTCTTAAATTTACAAATTTTTTCACAATAAAGCTCAAGAAACAAAAGCTTAAGGCATGATAAAACAGACTATCACCATCTATCCATGGCCCTGCGACCTTCAAGCTTTTCATTAATGTTGGTACAGATGAGCAAAAATAGAAGATCTGAGTTCAAGCATAGAATTATTATGTCTCTTCCACCAAAGCCAACAACTATTCCCCTCCCTCTCCGACTACCATTTGTTGACGGAAATCCACGGGTCTAAGGCCGGTGAAGGAGACGGACATCGGCGTACTGAGATTTGGCCAAATAATGGCCACCATAATGAAACCCTGCACCAAAATCACTAAAATGTACCAAAAATAACCAAAAAGATAAACATAAACATTGAAAATCTAATACAAAATATTGATAAAATTTGGATTTTTCACAAATTTAAGAATTAAATTGAATTTTCTTAATCAATTAAGTCCTTCAACTTGATTGACTAATGAAAAACTAGATAGAATGAGGAGGGAGAAGAGGGTGGTAATGGTCAATGAAAACATATATAAAAGAGGTACTAATTCATCTTTAGAAAATGCAAGATTGAAATTGTGAATTATGGCAAATTCAGAAAAGTAATAGTAATTTTCCTATCAAAATATCTGAGAAAGAAAGGTATTTTAGTAAGCAACAATAAAAATAAATAATATTATTAATCATAACAAAAACTAACTTTGTTGAAATAAAAAAATGGACTATCCTTTTGAAACGAAGAGAATGGATCCATTCTACAATAAATAATAGTAATCGGCATAGATAACTTGAGTTCATTAAAAGTTATTTTAAGATAAGAGACACTAAGGTGATGTGAATTGTGTGCTTTATTTCCTTTTTCCACTTGGTAGCAGATTGCAAAGCTATTTGGGTTGTTTCTCAAATTCGTAAAAACACCCTCCGAATTTGTATCGAAACTGTGTTACCTCGCAAAAGAAAAATCATAAATTGGGAGAAATTGAGTTGAGCAATTATTTACCATCAAACATCGTTGCCATTAACGATTAATTGTATTAGATTTTCTTTTTCTAATGCTGCTCTCTACGAAAGCATGATTGTTATCCCTTCTTTTGGATTTAAATTTGATAATAAATGTAGGGAAGAGTTTTGTCCTTTTGAATTTGATAAATGAACAAACTGTTATTTAGCAATAAATTTTATAATTATAAAAAATTTAATATTTTTTTATAAAAGTAATCATTTTTTTTGTAATATCATTTATTTTTTTACAACTTGTAACATTTTACAAAAAATTAGTATAATTTGTGAAAAATATGAAGAAGATTATCATTTTTTGTAATTTAGCAATATATTTCGCGATTATAAAATATTTAATTTTTTCATAAATCATTAAATTTTGTAAAAGTAATAATCGTTCCGTAATATTAATTATTTTTTATAATTATTAATACTTATAAAAAATTAACATAATTTGAGAAAAATTATAAAAAATATTGCTATTTTTATAAAATATTAATTATTTTTATAATTATAAAATTATAAAATAATTCGACGGGTTATCAATCATCTTTATTTGAAAAATTTAAATTAATTAAGAATCAATGATGTTTAAAATAAAAGTGAAGTTATTTTATTTTAAAAAAGAGACCCTAAAAATCAGCTTTATTTAAACTAAAGCCGTGACAAAACAAACATTTGTCATTGGCTAAAGCATATAAACAATAAATCAAACGTCAAACATAAAAACAGTAACTTGAGTCGTAATAATGTGAACGTTCTATCCACGTCCTCAATTCGTCCAAGATATTATGAAATGGAGCCCCCAAAAAGACTTACTATTTGCTAACTACACCATAAAGGGTCCTGCCATCCACATTCATGATATCTAAATCAGACCATAAATGAGAAGATTGCATCCTAAATCCAATTGCAAGACAACATTAGGAGAAAGTAAAAAAAGAGATAACTATATGCTAGAGTTTTACAAGATAATTTTTATTAATATTTGAAAATTTTACAGATTAATGTTTTAGTTTCAGTATTTAAATTATTTTTTTATTTAACTAAAACTAGATATGCTAAAAAAAGATCAGTATGGTATTTTAGTCGATTTTACGGTTGAATATATTTTTAAATAATTCATATATCTTTTATTTTTTCTTTTCTTAATTTATTTTCAGCGCTATATTCTTAAAAGATTTAATTACTTTTTTATTTTGATCTTCTATCAATACATATCTCAGTACCATCATTCAACTATCGTAAATTTTTTAAATTTATATCAATATTTTCAGCAATATAAGATTAAATAGATGATTTAAAATTGAGGTTTAAATATTTTTTATTATAATTTTTTAATTATAATCCTATTTAATTTTAATTAGATTAACATATAAAAAATGAATATGATAAAAATAAAATGTCGTAATATTAATCTGAAGAAAATATGGTCCAATCATTCACCTAACGAACGACACAAACGCTGCAACGTAGACTGAGTTGTTTTGACTTTCTGTGCGTATGGAAACAAAGTCCTGACTGACTTACTTGTCAGTGGTAATCATATTAATAGTGATTAAAAACTGATGTTCGCAGAACGGATGATGGCTGAGATATTTGTATCATTTATTATCATAAGGTTAAAAACAAAAAGCAGCTTCAGACTTCTTAAATTGTAACCCAATCTTTTTCTTTTTAAGAATAGTCTTAATTAATTGTGTGTGTGACGCGTACACGTATTTATTACATAAACTTTAAAACTTCTCTTACCCACGAAGACCTTCACTCTTTTGGTAAGCGACCCACTTTTTTTTTATTTTTTATTTTTTAATTTAAATAGAATGCACAAAAATGAAATGAAGATCCCATATTAAGTAAGATAAATTTCCTTAATTTCAGTTTATAACAGTAATTAAATTTTTTTAATTATAAACGAGTCAAATTCAAACTATTTAACAAGAATTGTGCAATAGATGAGCCAAACTTGCTCCGTTCCTTGTAAAAGTTAACAAGTTTCAACTATAGTTTATTTGGCAAAGATGCATTTGGTTTTGACCATTGTGGATGGATAGCGCTTATTATTGAGTTCCAACTAACTGGTGGGGTATGTTTAAGTGAGCTTAATAAATTCTATTATTTTATTTATTTAGTTTCTTCTTAATAATGCTATGACTAAGCATGGTATTGGCATCATTCTTAAATAATTTGTTCTTGTATGACTAGGCATATATTATGACTTTGTTTGTATTTGATAGTAACCTGACCTCTCAACAACCCATCACCCTTTGCACACATGTTCATCTAACAATAATTTCCTCTATCATCACATTTTTAACTAAAATAGAAACAGAAAATTCAACACACACAAAAGAAATTCTAATGCTATTCAAACCCATATTATTGACTTGCCAAATAACCTTATCCAAATTTTTTACAATTCCATTTACAATGTCCTAAATACTTTTTAAAGCCACAATTTGGATCTATTTTTACTTTTTCTAGTTCGTTAAAAAAGCTCATGGATTTTATGCTTAATTTGTATCCATATCTATATATTAAATTAATAAATTATTAACACTTATTTATTAATTTAAAATAATAAAATATGTATGAATTATTTAACATTAAATATAAATTGTTTTTATTTATTATAACATATATTACTAAACCAAATAGGAAATTTTCATAATTTATTTATAAGAGATCAATATAATAGTTTGGTGTTTGTCGAGTAAAGAAAGAAATTAGAAAGCATTAGAATAAATTGTAACATGACCTTTTAGAAGTGGCATCTTAATAAAGAATGAAGACAGGAAAAGCATGGCTTAGCTTAGATTGCAAGGGATCCTCCCCATTTTAGTCAAGAATAACTCATGATCATCATTATCACTACGATCAGACTTTTGTAAATTCCCCCCAAAAGAAAAGAAAAGAGTTAGAGCAGGAAAAACATACAGTCATGTTTTGAGTTTCTTTATAAAATATATATACACACACAAGAGTAAAAAACTTCAAAACACTTAACCTCATAATCAGCCACCTTTTCTTATTTTGTCTGTTTCACAACTAAGCAGTGCAAGTGGCTAACTATAACCTTCTTCTTGCTTCTCCCAATCCCCGCGCTTCTCTATCTTTCTCTCTCTGTTTCTTTACTTTTGCTTGGAGGGTTTGGTCTCAAATTTTTGCTTCAAACATTTGCTGCAACTTGCTAACTTTGATAAAGCTTTTACCTTTCGTGGATGGTTTTTGACTCTGCATATACTCTTTAGGTACCTTTTTCTTTTGGTTTTCTTCTTCCTTCTTTATATGATCCTTAAGAGGTCATAACACTAAATCTTTCATGTTGCTGTTTTCAACTTTGATGGGTTAGTTAGTTTGTCTTTGTTTGTTATCTTATAATTATTTTCTTTAGGTTTCTCTTCTTGTTTCTTTCTTGGAAGTCTATTTACGGAATAAAGAGTGTGTTCTTAGTTTACTTTTTAACCTGATTTTCTAATTTCTACGGCTTATGGCATCTAGAAATCGAACAATTCTCACTTCTAGAATTTAAAGAATGCTGTGTTCACTCTTCTAGGTGAAGATGATGATCGTCTTCTTGGTGAGATAGTTGTCTGTTCAAGATTAGACTTTGATTTCTTGCATATTTGAGGTTAGTGTATGGCTTGGTGTCGGTATGTGGGATGTTTTACTTTGGCTGATTTTAAAATTGCCATTATATGTCTTTTACTTAAAGAGCTTAATCTTTGACTTCATATACTATTGAAATGAGAACGTTCTAAGGCCCATTTTGTGCTGCATCTGCCAATTGCTCTTCATGTTTCCAAATTAATTAAAGGAAACAGCTGTAATTTGTTAAAATTCATGCCTATGCTTCCGTACTGTATGATTCCATGTTGCTGGTCACTAGTTGGGTTATTTGGTAGTGAGCTCCTTCTCTCTTTCTTGTCATCTTCCCAATTGTGGTGAATCATTGTAAATGATGTATTTGTGATATATTATGCTATTGAATACCTACAAAATCTTTATGATATTCACTTATTAAATGGCTTCTTGGAGTTGGGTCTTGGAATTGCACTGTGGGTTAGATTACTTATTTGCTACTTGAATTGATCCGCGTTTAACATTATGATGTAGTAGTTGATTCACATTTCCCCTCTCACTGTGTAGTAAATGGCAGGCCAGAGTGGTTTTCCAACTCCAATCAAAGATACAAATAATTCACTCAAGGATCAAAAGGAAAAACCAGCATTTCTCATTGAGGTTAATTTCTGCAACTTCTTTGGCTTGGGATTCTTCAATTATTACAGTAAATTCTGTTTCTCTTTCAAATTTAGTTCTTGATTTTCGAAAATTTGTGTTGGACTTAGGTTGCTGACATAGAAAAACAGCTGTGGGCGCTGATTCATATCAAAGGTCTATTGCACTCTGATGTTCAAGCCCTGTACCACAGAATTTGTTCTACTTACGAGAAAATCATCCTTAGTGATCATGAAGTGTCAGAGCTTCAAGATATTGAATATTCGTTGTGGAAGCTTCACTATAGGCACATTGATGAATTTCGTAAAAGAATAAAGAAAAGTTCGGGTAATGGAGAGGCTACAAAATGTGTGACATCAGAAGGTGCAGGTGCTTCAAGGTTAAGCAGTCACAATCATGCAGAAGGATTTAAGTCATTTCTGTTAGAAGCAACTAGATTTTATCAGAATCTGAGCATAAAGATCAAAAGAAATTATGGGCTTCCAGGAGACTTTTGCTTCTGTAAAAGAGGTGGCAATTCTGTTTCTGTTGAACCAAGGGAAATGCAGAAATTGCAATTTTTATGCCATCGCTTTCTAGTTTGTCTTGGGGATCTTGCTAGATATAGAGAACAATTTGAAAAGTCAGATGTACAGAACCAGGATTGGTCAGTGGCAGTCAAGCATTACTTGGAAGCAACCAAGATCTGGCCACACAGTGGAAACCCCCAAAATCAGGTGCTTTCAACCTACTTTGTATATCTGTTTTGTGCTAGTTATGTGCTTGATATTGAGTCCTTGGTGGCTATTCAAATTTTTCCTTCAAAAGCTACTATCATGGTTATTATATATGTTTGTGACCAAGTACGTTCATCATAGTTGGCAGTGTTGGCTACATATGTTGGTGATGAGTTCCTAGCTCTATACCACTGCATAAGAAGTTTGGCTGTTAGGGAGCCCTTCCCTGATGCATGGAATAACCTTATTTTGTTGTTTGAAAGAGTAAGAACCATTTTTATCTTCCCTCTTAGAAATTTTATCATCTGTGGATTGATGTGATGACTAATGCTTATTTTTGTGCTTTACAATTGTTTCTTATGGTCTTGCAGAATAGGGCATCTCCTTTACAGTCCCTTTCTAATGAGGTTCAGTTTGATGTTTTAAATCCTTCTGAAAGTACTTCTCAGAGTAACACTCGATCATCTAATGATACATCAAATTGTAAGATGGTGGACGGTGCATATGAAGGATCAAGGGAAACTCATTTATGGTCTCTTTTCATCAGAATGATAAGCTTCTTCTTCATTAAATCCAGGTACTCCTTGAAGCATATCCTACTAGGTTTGGTTAAGTAATGATTGTTCTTGATTTGTGGTACTTCCAAAGTTGGCTAGTAATGCTTTGTTGTTTCTGAAATGATAGTTTATGCTATTTGCACATATATTTGCCTGCTTTTATTACAATGCACTCCGACACATAACTGCTGATGTTTCTGCCACTTTTTGATATGCAGTTTGAAGGATTTTCCTTGTACTTTAGCATCTACTTTAAAAGAGCTGGACATATTGTTATCCCTGGATGATAGAAAATTAAATGCTGAATTGGAGTCTTATCAGGCTATGGATTCAGCTAGAACTGGTCCTTTTCGAACTCTTCAAGTTGTATCTATTTTTATTTTTGTCATTGAAAATCTGATGAGCAGCCCAGAAGCAAGGGATTGCAGGAACAAGAATGATCTGCAGCAGTTTGAGTTGATGCGGGAGGCGTGGACTGCTGCCTTTATTTTTATGGGCCGCCTTGCTAATAGATGTTTGAAGGCAAATGTCTTGGACGCTTGTCCTCTTTTACCAGCTTTACTTGTTTTCTCAGAGTGGTTGGTTAGCATCCTTGATCAAGCAGAAAATTATGGATCTGATGAGAAATGTACAAGTGATATGCTTTACTTTCTTGGTGCTTTTCTTGAAATTCTAAGGCGGATTGATAATAATAAGGGTGAAGTGAAGGCTCCAGGCAGCATTGCTCTTTGGGAAGACTATGAGTTGAGGGGCTTTGCACCAGTAGCTTGTTCTCATGTTTCCTTAGATTTTTCAACTCACTGGACAAATGCAGACAGTTATAAAAGTGGAACTCAGTGCCGTGCCCACCGCATTATTAATACTGCAATAAAGATTTCGGACAGATCAAATAGTAGCCAGGAGTGGATTTGCCATGACAAGTTAAGAGAAAAATTTTATGTACCAGAGTCGAATAAATGTCCACAGAGGCAAGAAACTGAGATGGTGAAGTCCCTTACTGGTGTTGATGAATTGAAAGACTGCGATCAACATATTCCCAAGATGACTAAAGAATCTAAGATGGAGGAGAAACCAAGTAACTCTCCTGTGGTTAGCAAATCTATTGCCACAGAGGATGAAGAAGTCATTCTCTTCAAGCCACTGACAAGATACAATTCAGCACCACTTTATGGTGGTATCATGGCTAATGATCAAATGAAACCTGAAGATACAGTTGACCAGACAGTACTTGCTGATGAATGCCTGCGACGTGCGACTTCAGTACTAATAGCACAAAACCAGGCTCAGGATGATCCTTCAGCATTTCATTCTGATTTTTCTAGTTTCAGACGCAACAAATCAGTGCAACAGCAGGATGAAATAGTGCACCTATGTTCAGAAGCCTCCAACTCTTCGGGGCCTCCCTCATTCAGCACCTCCCTTTCTACTGGACCACCCTCACTCAACGCGTGGGTCCTTGATAGAGGAAGTTTAAGTAATGACAGAGTGAAAGGGAAAAGAGATATGAATAAACATAGCATTCCACCTATTGAGGAAGTAGCCTCCGCATCCTTGGACTATCTCTCGATCAGCAGTACTGTTAACTCTGTCATTAGTTCTGGGCATGAACCTGTGACCATCCATAACTCTTCTATTGCTTACTCAGCACCAGTGCCGTCTGCCCCCTTCCTGCCTGATGATGCTGTTTGGATCAATGGCATTCAATCTACCTTGTCCAACTACAATGGCGCAGGAAACCTCAACAGAACAAATAACCTCTTTGATGCATCACAAGTGAGTGGATACTCCAATTGGACAGGTTCTTATCAGCCGCTTGATTATGGTCTCAACATTCCAGGTTTCATAGATGGGTGCCCCCCAATGCGACGAATGACTTCTTCCGAATGGCTTCGTCAATATAGGGAAAATCACAATCTTGAGCGAACCCCAAGTCATGTATGGCCAGGAAATGCTTATGCTGCTGTGAATACAGGAAACTTATATGGTAATGACATGTCAAAGTCGGGTCTTTTTGAACAATTTGGAGTTCCTTTGGTTGCTAACCCACTGATTTACGAGGAGAGCTCATCATTGCATTCTGGTTTTCCTCCTGGCTATGGCACTGTTGAGCACAGGAGGGAGAAGCTCTATCATGGTTATCAAAGACCAAGCCCTTATGGATGCGGTGCCGCGAATGAGCCACAGCCACTTCTGCAGTATCTTAAGGAAAAAGAATGGCTGCTCCAGCAAGATCCAACCTTGAGAGGTCCTACATTTATGGGAGGTTGAAACTATCAAAATAAACACAGGCAAATATGAGCATTCTACGGAGGCTTCATTAGAACTTCGTGTGGCACATAATGATTTTGGTAGGCCTTAACTAATCATTTACATGTGTTTATTAATAAATGGATATGTTGTACATATAATGTATGATAAGAGTATGAGTTAGGAAAAATGCTTTAGAAAGTGTCAGGGAGAATGAGCATTCAGCTGTGTGCTTCCTATTGATCATGTATTATAAACATTGTGGACCATCTCCTGCTGCCCAACAAGCTCTTAAAGATCTTCAGCTAAACAAGATGTTTTTTTTCATACATATAAACAAGAAATTCGAAAATCACATTGGAAAAGTAATTTTGATTTATAAAAGAGATAGAAATGTTGAAGGCAATCCGTCCAAATAAAACGAGTCGCCATCCTGCGTCAAAGAGACTAAAAGATGATGTCAATTTGAGTCCTCAACTTAATTCATTATGGACAATCAATTCCAATTTTATATTCCTAATTTTATATGTTATGGCTAATTCATCCAATTCTATCATAAATTGTAGAAATATGTATTCTCTTTTTTGTTCTCCAAAAGAGCTACTAATCTATTATATATATATATATATATAGACCAAGTTTCTCCATGAAATTTCATGTGGTAAGATTCTATAAGGTCATTGTCATATATTATATTTCAATAAAAAAATAACCATACGACACATTCATAAAAATATTAACTATAAATTTTTATAAAATAATTAAGTGTGATTTAAACGCTAATAATAGATATGGTATTTATGACTTATTTAAATATAAAATTATTATATAGTATAACAATTATTATAGCTATTACAAATTAATAATAAATTAATTATAAATTAAATTATATAATATATTAAATAAAAATTCTAAATACAAAATAAATAAAATAATTGTATAGTAGCATGAGCAAAGTGCTAGTAATATTATAAACTCAGAAAATAATAACTTTTGAAGGCAATTATTTTGAAATTACTTGTTTTTGGACACTATTAAAAGTAGCTTTAGGTTTTGTTGTTTTTGAGTTTTTTTTATGTTCTAAAACAATTAAATTCATTTATACCTTTTTAATGCTATTAGAAAATAACAGTTTCAAATTATTATTATTGGAATAAGATTTAATTTGCCCTCTCAATTTATAAGTAAAGTTTAAAACTTTTAGGATAATTTAATATAAAATTTTATCATTTTGGCTCAATTTAATCTATATTTAGGAGAGTAAATTTCACAATCTCTAATATAAGAGCGATGCTATAAAAAAATGAATATTAATTTTAAATAATTTAAAATTTTTGAATTAATAAAATATATTTTAATTATATATTTAAATTATATTTAGATAATAAAATAAGTTTTAAGAATTATTAAATTATTTTTATTTATCGAGGGAGTTCAATTATGAAGAAAATTGAGCTATGAAGGTAAAATTTTAGGCTGATTTGGACAAAAATCGACAAAAGAAGTGAACTGATCATTTTCGAAAGATTTGAGGTGGAAATTGAACCAGACTCATTATTTTGCTGTTTTCAAGCTTTTGTGCCCAAATATATTAAATTTATTTTCAACATAAATTATAATATATTAAGCTCTAATCGACATTTTTTTTTTGAAATGTCTAATCAACATCTTCGAGTTGGTGCTTTTGTCACCAGTGGAATCCACAGCAACGGCAAGTAAGCCCTTGAGCCGCAGTATGTTAAATGCAATTTAGCCCCGAGCCTCGAGCCCAATACGACGACGTTTCACTTTTTAGGTATCCAAATAGCATGCCCCAATTCTACTACTTCATCTTCTCTAACCTCTCTTCCTTGGCGAAAAATTCAACTGGTGGATCTAATATCCAAAGCTACCAAAAGAGAAAATAAATAAATAAATATATGGAAGAGAAGCATCAGGACATTTCATCAGCAAAAGCTGTCTTATTAGGAGCTCTAGCTTCTGGTGTCAACGTTAGTGCTACTACTGATATAATCTTTAGCATATTTTTGTATGCTCATGTAATGTAACATGGGCAGTGATATTACAATCTTCAATTAAATTACTGATCTTTTTGCTGTTTAATTTTCAGGGTCCTACATGGAATGCACTAAAATCTGCGTTTTTGTTACTGGGTCTATGCCTTGCTGTTATGCTTGGTTTAGCCTTCTCTTCAAGTGACTCTTTATTGGTACTTCATGTTGGGTTTCTTGTTCTAATCACTGCCACCCTATTTTTACTACTTAGCTGGTATGTAATTTTTTTCTTAAAAAAAAAAAAAACCTACTTTTTGACCAAGTTGTATCAATTGAACAACGGATTACTTTGGGTCGTCTTACTTCTTCTTTTGGTTTTGGTTTGAAGTATGGTACTTTTGGTTGGTGAAGTTCCAAGAACTTTGGTGGTGTTATTTATTTTGTTTATTCCACTCTATGCTTAGATTTCTCCATGTAGGCTGTGGGTAGAGCTGTATTATGACCATTTCTCGTTTTCGTTGTTTTCTGATGTATTATAGTGTGTTCAGAACCAGAATGCAACTCCAAATTGATCTGTGTCTCCAATTTCATTGCTGTATGAACCATGTCTAAATTTATGAGCATTCTTTGGCTATAAAAAGTTACACATCCCAAATCTCTCTCCATTTTCATATTTATGCTGGGGAAATTTTAGATCCTAAAATTTGCAAACATACAGTATTAGATGAATGGTGTTAAATTTAAGGGTTACTTTATTAATTTTATGTTTGCTGATTAAAACCGATCAATTACACTGTCAATGGTCCTCTGACGAGAATATTCTTGTAGATTTTACTTGGCCTCAGTGCTGTCTGAACTGGCTGTTGTATTGGCTTTCTAAAATGTAATTGTCCTTAATTATTTTTCTAATAGAATAAAAAGCTAATTAGCCGCCCCTTATCGGTCACTGCATTATCAAAATGTTGTTATGATGTTATCTATTCATTGCTAAGCTGGAGGTCATCATTATTTTGGTCAAATTGTACATAGAGAACTGAGAAATAAGAAGTAAATTAAGCTGTCTGTGATGTGTTAGTAGGGATATTAGAGTACTTTATCAATTTTCTTGAAAAACCTGGAATTGCAGGTTCCTTGTTTTCAGATTCAACCATTAATAAGCGAAGTGGTAAATGCAAGAGAAGAGAAAGCAGTGCTTTCTTACAGATTCATTTGGCCTGTACTTCTGAGTTTCAGTGGGGGGCTTTTAAAAGATAATTCAAATGAAAATCACATCTCGTATATGGCTGATAGGAACACTTTAACTTGTATTCCTAAAGCAGAGTTGATTTTTTTCTGCAGGTTTCTTTCTCAGATTGGTCTGGTTTCAGTGGAACATCAAATGCGAGAAATGGACTTGGTCCCAAATGATCATAATGAATGAGAGGAGAAGATAGTTCTCATTATATTTTTTTGGCAGAGGAGACAAAGTAAGACACCATCAGCAAAAGTAGTAGCTGTAAGACATCACCTCATGATAATTTTAATTGAAAAGATGGTTACATGTTACACATTCATCTCTAAAGAAATGAGAAGAAAAGAAAACAAGTGCAGCAAGGAAACCATACAGCTCTTCATAATGCATTCACGAGAAAATCTTGGCGTGCATAATTGCTTTGGTTCTATCAATTACTTTTTCCTTCCTTCTCCTTATGCTTGTCTTTTTTGGCCTTGATGAAACAGAAACATGAGCAACATGGAAACTGAAACATGAACTTCATCTCTTTGATGTTGATTTCAAATGTTTGGAAATACTTGCCATATATATAGCTCCGCCCTTGGCTGTTTTATTTAGCATATGATCTGTTTGGATGCCATTCCTATCTCTCTATACATGCAAAGATGCCTAACTTCTCCATTTTCATATTCATGGCTATTGGTATCTATCTTAAGCTTCTCCGTTTGGCCTTATTCCTACTGGCATTAGACAGGGCAAAAGGAACAAAAAAGAAAAGTTTTAAAAAGAGAGTTGGTTTTATAATGCTTTACTTCAAGGAATAGCTTTCAAAGCTTTTTTATAAAGAAAAGCATAGGGACTAGAGAATATATTCCTTCATGAAGTGGGTTCAACAATGGAGGGGCATCTGAAAAAGAACAGGAATACATGCCATTCTACTTCTGCTACTCTGTTGCTGATTCTGGTTTCATATAGAGGGTGAAAATGCTGGGATATTGTTAAGTCGTTTCTCCAATAGGATAATATTTTGTGGTCGACTGGTTATAGACCTGACAAGGCTTACTCTCTGTATGCTTTCAAGGTTCCGAATTGCTGTTCGGCTTCCTAATTTCTAAACAATGCCATCTAAAATGATCAAATAACACAAATAGTCAATGTATGTGGTTGACTCTCTTAATAAAATTAAATATATTGCAATAACGCCATTAGTTTATTGATATACCATTTATAAAGCAAAAGAGAAAAATGTGGTATGTTACTAAATAGTGATCATCGTTAATGGAAACGTGAGCAGAGAATGACTCGTGTCAATAAAATCAATAATTTTAATATATTAAATTTTACTAATGAATTTATTCAAATATATTAATTTTTAAAAAGAAACCAGATTTATATAGTTTTTCTTTCTCATTACATATATAAAATTAACCTCTAAATTATTTTTAGTGGTGTTGAAAAAATAAAAAAAAGAAAAGACAATTGCTTCTACTTAAGTGATTGATCAAATTTTTTAACTTTTTTCTTTCTTTTTATTCATTTGGGAAATCTCTAACCTAATAATAAAAGCGTGACGTTGGAGGAGATTAAAATTGTGAGAAATTAAAATAATATTTTATTGAATATGAGATATACATGCCATATTAGTCTGACTTGAAAGTTTACATAGTCATATCTTATCTGGGCCCAACCTCAATTTCACAAGTAATCACACCTGGACAATCGTCTTTAGTCGTTTAGGTGGTTCAACCAAGAATCATTCTGCATGTAGAAGGTCCATTTCATGATCAACGGTCGAATATTTCAGACTTAATTTACACTTTTCACTTATATATGGTTTCTGTTTCAGTTTAGTCATGGTTCCATTCTAGTCCAAATCTTAAAAGAATTTAAACTTGATTTTAAACAGTTATAGAATTATTACTTTTTAAGATTATTAGACCTTTTAATTTGTTTCATATATACTTTCCATATCATTTATTACAGCTATATGCTTTATTGAGTTACAGAATTATTATTTAAATTATATAACTTTTTTTTTATGTGAATAGTTATTAAAATTTAATTTTGTATGAAATATAAGATTGGAATCGGCTTAATTAAAATATAATATTCTTATATACAGTTAATATTTTATTTTGTAATTGGATCAACTTTAAACATAAATTTAAATTTATAAACTTAAAAATTTAATTAATTAAATTAATATTTTATCATTTAATGATTGAATAGAATCTATTAAAATTCAATAGAAAGTTCAACCATTAACTAATCTTTCTCTCCTTTTAAGATTCTAAGAAATTGGAACCCCGCCAATTTAGAACCGATTCCAAATTTTCACAAATTCAAACTGGCTCTTTGGCCAGATCTAAACTGTAATGATCGAGGAAAAGACAATATATAAAGCTGAAAAGAGGCATAGCCACTAACAATTGAGTTCCATTTTTTAATCTATACATTGTTTAACATGACGGTGATGGTTACTATAAAATTCACAAAAACTAACATGTCGGTTAAAGTTTTTGTAGGTTTTGCCAGAAAAAACTAATCCCTTTCTATAAAGTTGATACACATCAATAATGGTGACTTGATATTATAATCTGACCAACCAATACCATTTTCATTGTTACTTCGTTTTTCCCAAAACTTTTCTACTTCTTCTAGTTAATGTGAACTGAAAATGCTTTCATGCTTGAAAACAATATGTTTTATATATATATATGACATTATACTATAAAATTATCATGGCGCATCTAAGAAAAATTTGCAGCATAAATTGACCATCTAGCATCTGCCAAAGAAAATTTACAATTACAGAGGCTAACCAACCAATATCACAAAGTGAATTCTACGTTCAATGCGTTTACATACATTTAGAACTCAATTAGACTTGTTTCAAAATAAAACTAGTAAGGAATTATCCATGCAATACTTTTTTTTCTGTAGTAATTTCAATTCATTAGGCAAGGCATTCCAAAACAACAGGTCTTTTAAATAAATAACACTAACTTCTTCCATCTTTCCCCATCAGAAAGAAAGAAAAAGAAAAGGAGTAACTTTCAAAAATTTAATATCCTATAACGACAAGGTCCTTTTTCCCTATGACCTAAACAGAAACAACTGCCCAGATATAATCAGGTATGAGTAAATATTACAAAGCCAATAACATATTATAATTACTTGCCATATCTGCTATGATTTAACAAACATATGTTTCTGCACTTATATGCCACAGAACTTGATAGCTTGGAAAGCTAACACATAGCTAGGCTTTGATCAAAGAGAAAAATTATACCTATTGACATCAGGAAGAACATCAAGGGCAGTATAGAAGTCATCAATGTAGTGATCATCTACAACTCTCATTGTACTGTGTGCTGAAGACGAGGGTTGTATGGCCATGGCTGCAGCTGTCGATTGGGGATAGATGCTTATGCTGGTGAGATTGTTGAATGGACCATAATTCTTCTCTTCCTCTTTGTGTCTATAAGGAGCAATATCCATAGACAAAGTCACAAGGCTGTTAACTTCTTCTTGCTGTTCTTTATGTTTAAGTTGTTCTATAAGTAGTGCTAATGATGCTTCTTCTTCATCTCTAGCCTGGTATGTATGTGGTATGTATATGTAGTTTTGGTTTGTAGCGTGTTGTTTGCACGATGGCTCAGCTTCTAGTTCTTCAACCTTCTTGATGGAAAAATACTGCCTCCTCGCATGAGGAAAGACTTTGGGAGTCAGAATATAGCAAATTGAAGGCGCAACCGGTATTGAAAGATTCAAGCATTATGAAATTTGTGTTGATTGAAGAGATGCAAATGGGCAAATGAAGGTTTCTATTTATGCTATTATACTCATTTGGGATGTTAGCGATGGAATGAAAAATAAGGAAGATTAGAAAAGATGCATCTGATCCTAAATACCCTCTCCAGTTTCCTCCGTAGAATGAGTGCAAAGCTACATTCAATCATTTCTTTCAATTGCTAAAAACAGACTCAATAAAATTATATAAACTCCAAACCTTCTGTTTGCCTGATGTATCTATTTGAAGAAATCGCTCGCTTTTTAGTTAAGGTCAAGTTCTATGGCCTGCATGCAGCTTGCAACCAGGTAACTAGATATGTCTTAAATCCTACCATACAACTATAGCCCTCGTGCATAAACTCACTTGCCCCTACTTCCTAGTATTCTGTCGTAAGGCAGTTCAACAATTGACACCTAACTGGCTATGTGTGTCAACTTAGCAGTAAAAAGGGGCCTTCTAAGTTTGTCTTAGTAGCGTTGTTGCTTTATCCTTTCATATCCTTCCAAAGATGTGTCAGCAGTATAGAAAAGGTCAAGGGTAACATTGTCACATAGCTAAACAGACCACCCTTTCCCAATTATTAATCCAACTATAATACTGAACATAAACTTAAATTATTACTATAATTGTAGTACAAGGAAGATAAGATGAACTCACGAGTTTCTTGCTCTCATCCTCGTAAAGTGTAAGGGAATCTCCAATCCTCATCCCATTTTGCTTCACAAAATCTCCTACACATTGTAAGAGAGATTTTATATAGTGATAAATATGGACACGAAAGAGAATGTTGGAGACTAAAATTCAGACTCACCTGTGTTTTCGAGAACATACATTCTACTTTTGTTGTTAGACCAATATCTATATTTGTAATCGACAGACAAACAAAATGGCCTTAATCAGGTAACATCATCCCAATATACGTAGCAGCTTAAAAGAAAACATTTGTAAGAAAATAAGAGGAAAGGGTATATAACATTCACATGCTTACTTGTACTTCAAGCTCCACTCTTTTGTAGAGCATACATCTCTGATTGCAACTAGGATACCTTCTTTATCAGAGAGGATAGGAAGATTTTCCTCTGCCTCTCTCTGGATTGACATGCAAGAAGCACAAATAGGATATACATAAGATATCAGTGAAGATGACGATTACCACATCTTATTATAAAATAGTAAACAGCAATGAAGAAAATCCTTAATAATAAGTTGCCAGATAATGATAGTGATTCTTGTTTACTATATCATCGCAAGGATATGTAATTATATCTTTCTTATCTTTTTTGCCCATGTCTTGTTTTTGTGCACCAATAGATAGGTCAGGAAGAGATTAGTTATTGGGCAGTCTAAAATAAATCACAATAATCTCAGTGTTCAAGAAAAGGGCAAGTCAAACAAAGGTATTCGTTGGGTATTGAACCTCTTTTCATTCTATCTAGAAGAGATACTGAAACAAGCAAAGTCTGCAAAACAAAATTACTGGTCCTAGAAAAATGCACTTATTCATCAAGGAAACTTCACCTTTGGAAGGACAATCCTCCCAAGAGAACCAACATCACTGGTCTTTAAGTCCTTCCTCAGCAACACTCTTAGTTTCTGCAAGCCAAGCGGAAAAACACAATTAGACACTATAAAGATCTAAGCACAAAAATCAAACACATGGAAACATAAACCTTAGTATATCCAATTCTAAATATATCCACCTTGTTATCTGGGGTGCAGAATTTATAGAGATCTCTCTTACTGGTGCTTTGGCTGTCTTGCATATTGAATGCCAATCTCCTTGTATCCACTTGAATTGAATTAGCACTAGAAGAAGAGTTTCTGCTAAGGCTCCTTTGGCGTGCCAATTTCCGCTTATTCCTTGCAATCTTGGTCTTGTATGCATCAAGAACTTTCTTTCCTTGATCTATCGACAACCCATTTTGTTGTAAAAGCCATGTTTGAATTTCAGTCCCATTCTGACTTAACCAGTAAGGACACATTGAAAATGCTGATGTTGAGTTCTGGCCAGCCTGCTCTGGACGGTATTCTTGTTGAAAATGAGGGCTCTGAAAAGGAGTTGTTGGCATGTTGTCTTCTGCTGGACAATGGTAAGTCTGAGTGGATGAGTTAGAAGATGTTGAGGAGTAGCACAGTGGTCTACGGATAGAAGAGAACTGGGAATTCTGGAAAGAATCCATTGTTTCTTTGCTACAATTGGTGGAAATGATGGTGCTGCCATTGCTGTTTGTAGATAAAGGTGAAAAAAGGTTCTCCATTTATCAAAATGGCACTGAATGGTGACAATGGGCTTTTGGGGGAATGTATTGGTGATCAGAAAGAATTGTGTGGGAGGGCTGGTGGGTGTTTTTCATTTCCTAGTCAGTGCAAATCTGGAGAGAGACGGTCATGGGGGGTGCAAATTGCTGCCAATAGATAGAACCCAGGTGTTGAAAAAGCAAGAGAAACGCGCCAAGAGGTGCAGAGAGGTCGGTGTAGAGAGAGAAAAGGCCATGAAAGAGAGAAAAGAAAGAAAAAAAAGACTGGTTTAGACGAATGAGAAATTGAGGAGAGAATGGCCAATGGAGTGAAGATGGGTGACAAGTGGCCGGAGAGAGGTGGTCGAGATGTATATCAAGCTAAACTTGTTATATGCTCAATTAAAGAATTATCTGCCATGTTTGATTGAGTATGAGATATACATACCATAAAAATATGATGTTTACATGGAAACTTTATTTATCTCTTATCTGGCGCCTGCAAATTGAGTTGGCCAACCTCAATCTTCATAGCTCCCATTCAGAACAAGTCATTAGGACTCTGTAATTATCAAGAACAAAATTAAAAATGTTGAAATACTTCAAACGCAGGCGTAGCCACCAACAGTTGAGTTTCTCTCTTCATGCATACAATTTTGGTAAAGAGTCAAATATATATTGAAAAAACATACACGTAATTTTGAAAAACTACATAACTTCGTTAAAAAAAGATATTTGTTCTAGCAAGTTAGTCGATAAACCCAAGTTCATACATGAAATTTACATAAAAATATATATTATTATACCAAATCATGTACATAAATAATATATTTTATCTTAAATTTTTTTATATATATATATATAAAAAAATTTCAACAAATTATGATTTACGTGGAATTTATTTTTGTTTATAACTAACCCAACCATTAGAAATTTAATTATTCCTATATAAATATAACTATGGCGAATCTCTACCATATATGCAAACCTAATTTAGGAAGATTACTAACCAACTTTTGCCTTTTTTCTTATTTTATAAAAAAAAAAATCAATTATTTTGAGTCAATTTCATGTACATCTCAATCAATTAATTATTTAGTTGGCCACTTAGACAAATTAAGAAAGAAAAATTTTCATTATCAATTTGTGCATTCATAATATATTCTAAATATTAGTGAGGACTCGAAATAAAATTGTAAAAATTAATTTCAAATTTTATATCTACTATTGGATTAGTAATATTGATATTGTCTTTAATGGCAGTGAAGAGATAAATAGTTTTAAATATTTGTGTGTAATTACAGTTAAAGAGTGTATGCCCTAGAATTCTCAAATTTAATACCGTCAATTTGACTTTTTAGCCTGGTAATTTCCTTTTCCTTTTGGATAAAGACGGAAGTGATTGACTGAAAAACTCGAATCTCTTTGATAGCTTAATATTTGGCTTTAAAAAAAGAAACAAATAACTGAGTAAATTAACTCTCTTACTGTACGGTGTATAGAATGATTTTATTGGTCTGCTGACAAATAATGAAATAAATTACAGAAAATTATCAATTATTACGTACCCATCAAATTGTAATCCACATCATCGTCCGTACGCCGTATAAATCTAGCCGCCACCAATGCCATCCCCCTTTCTCACCAGGCCAGCAGCAGCTGCTTCTATAAATTAAAAGAAGAAGAAAGAAAAGAAAAGAGAATTCACACCGTCTTCCTCGGGTCTTTTTCTCTCTTTCGCTCTCTCTTCCTCAACAAAAAGCCAAAGTTTGTTAGTTTTGTCTCTTTTGTTTTTATTTTCTTTTTCTTTTTTCAGGCTTCGCTTTTGCATGGCACTGTCACTTGCTGCTTAGTTAGTCTTCATCAGGTATTATTTATCTTCATCTTTCTCTCTCTATCTCCATGCGTTTTTTTTCCATGACCAGCGGGTGGGTTTTTTCTTTACTCATCTATCTCCATCTGGGTCTCTTCTATTTTTCATTCTACGTGATTTATACGTAGAACCTGTATGTTTATATAATTCTTTGACTCTTTGGTTTCATTAGCTTGCAAGCGTTAGAGTTTCTGGCGGTGTGATTCTGGCTGAACGCTGATCATCATGGCTTCATCAGATGAAGATTACAAATACTGGGATGCTAAAAATATGTTAGTATTCTCGGTTTAGTTTCCTTTTCTTTTCTTTTCTTTCAATGTGTATTTATATAGTATTTAAGTTTTTTCCTTTTCTTAATTTGATTGGGGTTAATTTATCATAGGCTTGATTTGTACTTGCACGATTATTTGGTGAAAAAGAAGCTACATAAAACTGCTGCAATATTCAGAAAAGAAGCAGATGTTGCTTCAACTTCTGTAGGTATATATATTTCGATTCTTTCTTTTCTCTTTAATTTTTTTAATGAAGTAATTTAATCTTATCTCATGGATGAACTTATCGATTTTGGGTTATTTTAAGGGAAAATAGTATCTTCACAATCGATGTGCATTCTTGATGTTTATAATTATGATAATAAAATTTACCCCATTTTTCTTATGCTGAGATCACTTTTCTTAAGAAAAGTCCTGTTTGTATGCAGTTTCTTTTTTTTTTTTTTCTTTTTTTAGTTTCTATATTTCTTTTGGAGGATTTATATGTATCATCTTTCTCTAAGAATGAAAATAAAATGTGGCTGCTATGTTTCTGGTTTTCAGCGATAGATTCATTTGATGGGTTTTTAACTGAATGGTGGTCAGTATTTTACGAAATTTTTGCGTCTAGGCAACTTAAGCATCAGGAGGCCCAACCAAACTCCATTGTTCAGGTAATAGTTGCTTAATGAAAAGTTTTTTCATGGTTGTTTTAGTATTAAGATGGTGCATTCGTTTTATTGAACTTTATTTTTTCTTAGGCTGGACAAATGACACACAACGACTTGCAAAATGTCTATCCAATTATGCCACCGTTGGCCAAAAATCAGCAGAGGCCAGAACAGTATCCTGTTGGCCCTGACAATAATAAAATGTTGGGCCGCCCTCCTACTTTCATTCTGCCTGCAAGAATGTATGATCAACAGCAGCAACTTAGGCAGCCTATCAGCAACTTAACTCCTACGTATTTATTTCCGGGACATACTTGTATTTCGTCTTAATTGCCTACCATATTTTTCTTTGACTCCTATGTTGTATTTCAGCAATCTCCAGCAGCAAACTAGGAATCTGGGTACACAGCTAGTTGTAACGGTATGGCCTAATTCTGTAGTCTCTTAGTTAAAATTCCAAAGTGCTAACGTTTGATGAAGTTTAAACAATTTGCTTATATGCAGCAGAATAGAAAGGCCAACAGCATCGCTGGAGCTAATCCTACGGGTATTATTCCTCTGGAAACTAACAGAGTTCAAACCGTGATTTAATTGTTAAAAGGAGCTATGAGCTATGATTTTCTATTTGTTATATCTGATAACTTGTATCTTTCCATGTGTGAATGAAGGAGTCAATCAAGTGCCTTTGGACGGGTGGCTTTCAAATTTACTTATGCAGACACCAAACGGTGCGCGACAGTTTCCCACGCCAACAAACCAACTCCAACAGAATCTGTTGGGCCAGCCCTTGGCACTGACACCTGCTAATTTTTATGGTCGATGTCTGATACTTCCCAAGACTAATTTGAGTGGAAAAGGCGCACAGGTTAGTTGATTATAACTTGGTCATAGCCAAGTAAAATTCGAATGCATGCCAAAAGTAGGAAATTTGTTCTGGATTATTATGCATAAAATTCTATAACAGGGATAGCCCAACTTACAAAAGTAACATAAACAACTGTTCCTTATAATAATCATGGACCTATTAGTTCATATAACTCATTTCATTGAAGAAAACTTGGTCTTTAATAAGTCAATTTTATATAATCTGTGTTTAATATGAAAAGCATTTTGATGTGAACTTTATAGATATTCCAGAACATAGCCATCACTAGCTCTGTACTAAATCTAACATTGACTGAAGTTGAATGCAGGATGCTCTTAGAACATGTTGGTTTGGATAGTGAATGATCTTGAAATGTTGACAACTAGCCTAAACATGCTCAGTCAGGGCCAACTCAAAAGTCCAAACCCCCGATACCTGAAGTCAACTAGGAGAGAAATAGTAAATCTCACTATGGTTGAGGTGACTAAAATGAAATGCAATTGAAGTTCATTAATTGAAATCAATCAAAGCAAAATTTTGTGACTATACTGAAGTGCAAAATTCAGATACTTGGTATATTTACTCTGAAATTATTCGATAATAGTATTCCTCTGTGACACGTCTAATGCTTTTAACTCAGATATACTTTTCTTATTCTCTGATTCCACTTACAAATCATTGTCCAACAAAATTTTGACAAGAAAGATGATGGAAATAGCTTCATGTATATCCCAATGCACTTATTGAGTCATCTTTATGAAGTTCTAACTATTCTTTTCTATTATTGTTTACTCTCTTGCAACGAACTAGATGATGGTCCAAACGAAGCAAATTGAAGAGCGCCAAGATGGTCATAATCGGCATCCGCGGCAGCAGTTACCAGACGTACTAATTCTTAACAAGCCAATTTTTATGATTAGGATAGGAAACTATAGATAGCGATGGCACTAATGCTTTGGCAAATTTTGACTTACAATTGCTATGCTTTCCATTCTTGCTGATTTATGTTCTTCTGATGTTACTCGCTTATGTTCAGAATGGAAGAAAGCGAAGAAGATTATCAGATTCAAGAGCCAGAGGCAACATTTTGGTTGGTCAAACACCTTAAATACAAACATGGCGGCCTTTCCTCTTAAAGAGGCCATAAAGTTTGATTGCGCTATCATATCACCATGTTGTTATTTTTCAAAATAAATAAATAAATAAAAACTTTCTGCCAATATGAACCTTTACGAAGCTTATTTATCGGCTAATTGCACCATTCTTTATGGAATGTGCATTTCATAGGGTAGTGCGGAGGCTGAAGTCGATAAACCTGTGGATGAAGTCGAATCCTTTCTGTCTACTGTTGATGATTACATAAGCGACAATGAATGCACTCCTCTTGGCACTTTGAAATATCGTGATTCAGCTTGTAGAAGAACTGGTCAGAAAGGTATATCTCTTAGGCTGATAAAGATATTTTTATCTAGACTTCGTGTATACACCACAACTAATAGGAGAATAACACGTATGTATGGGTGTTTTATAGTTTAGTATTGGATGATTTACACAATATTCAATCATTTAAAACTAATGAATATGTATCAATCATCTATCAATTTGGTATATAAATAGGGATACATACCAAGCCTAGACAAAAAATTTCCCACAAGATGTATATGAAATTAACGCAGTGAACCTTCTGAGCGGTTTACAGCTGGTGTATGTAAACTAAATAACTGTCAAAATGAAATGATGACTGTATGTTTTGTTAATTCTCTGTGCTCATTAGTGTTCTACGTATATGAAGTTTTATTACCATATTCTAGGCTTTACCTTTCAAGAGATTGGTTGCCTTCACTCGAGCAAAAGCAAGGTGTTTTGCTGCCAATTTTCATCTAACGGGAAAGTATTAGCCAGTGCTGGACATGACAAGAAGGTATCTTGAGGCCATCAATCTCTTTAAGTTATATGTTTAGCGTTTTTTTGTATTTACAACACTTCACAAGAGTTGGCTCATGTTTCGGTTTCTGTTGTCAGGTTTTCTTTTGGAATATGGAAAGTTTTGATTTTAATGATTCATCAGAAGGACATTCTTCTCTAATTACAGATGTTCGATTTAAACCAGATTCAACTATACTCGCCACATCTTCCTTTGATAGAACACTGCAAATATGGGATGCAACCAAAGTAATATTAATACTCCTTGTCTCTTCCTTCTATCTTGACTGTACTGCTTCTGTAATCCTTTCCCTTATAAAATTTTGGGTTTCTTCTTAAATTTCTCTTGACTCACAATATACCTTGCTGCTTACTCTTCTTTTTTGACGGACGCTCATCTCATGTTTAGTTTATTTTAATCAACTCCTTGTATTTTTAGTATGAAGTTCCAAGATGGAAACTTCATTCTTCCTTGCTATTTCTATGGAGCATACTTCAATCATTGTTAAAAATTGTTGCAAGGACTGTAATTCTCTGTCAAATTTACAAGATACTGGCCACTTCAGCGTTTGTTGAATGTATTTAAGATTAAACATTGGAAGAGAATGCTTCGCTCACTGCTCCCTGACTATCACTGAAATGTTCCCAGAGTGTAGTTAATGAAGTAAATTAGAATCTTGACTTTATAATTACCTGTGAGTTAACTTTCTTGGACCTTCTGATGGAAAAGGTTGATTTGAGACTTACTTGTTTTGTATTTCTCCTATTAGACATAAAAATGCTATGTGCAGGTTAGAAAAACCAAGCAACATTGTACAAAGAAGTGAGCATCAAGGTATTGAAGCACTCAAATTTTGTTTGGTCTACTTGCAGTTAACGGGTCATTCTACTTCTGCAAGTCAAAATTGGGGCTCTTGGATTAACCAAGGAGCTTCAAATCACAGGCTGGATCACATTGTGTCTGATGTCATTGTAACTTGATCTCTTCTGTGATTTAAAGTCCAAAAGTTCTCATGCATCATTGTTTTAGTGTATTTATTAATATTCAATTTAAGTTGTAACTAACCAGACTCCTATCATGCATTAACATAGTATGAGTTTCCTATACACCGCAGCCGACCAAATCATTGTTTAAGCTTCTTGGGCATGCTGAACAAGTGATGGCATTGGATTTTCATCCAAGAAACGGGGACGTCCTTTGTTCATGCGACAGTAATGATGAGATCCGATTATGGAATGTCAACCGTGGTGCTTGCATAAAAGTCTCTAAGGTTAATCTTGATTCTTATATTCACGATAACATTAGAGTGTATGCTAATATCTGAAATGGCTAATTATTTGGTATTCTATAGTTTGCACAAAGTCTTCAACATCAATTTGAGTTTTGCATTTGAAATACAACTAGATGTTTTCCATGCATTATTTCATGTTGAGGGCGGAATGCTGTCAATAAGTGTTAAATCCTACTTTCTTTTCATGTGTTTGTTAAACACAATCATAATGAAGTGCCATTACTGAAATGAGTACAGAAATAACTACTGACTTCATTGTCAAAGATCATAGCTTTGTTACCTCGAGTTCTGTGAAAATGTAAGCAAATGCACTGCGGAATAGCAGGTTTATTTACCCGTTCATATTAGCTTTCCGATGCTTTTCAACATTTAGTTGGCAAGCAACTTGATTACGTTGTAACATATTCCCTAGCAATTTGCAAGAGGATAAGTAATCCTCTGTGCATTTCTTGGTCAGCATATTCTCGATTGTCAAATTGAAAGGAATATATTCTGCTAAAATTCCATGTTCCCTGACTTGCAATTTCTGAAGTATTTCTCTGTAGAATTAGTAGTTACAGTTACTATTCTGACATAATGTTCTGCTTAGTTCATGATGGTATAATCAAGATTTGTTTAAAATTTTATTACCCCTAATCTTATCTCATTCTCCTTGGAGCAACTGAAGGGAGCCACTAAACAAGTCAGATTCCAGCCTCAATGTGGCCAGTTATTGGCTACTGCCTCTGGAAATAGTATCAATGTAATCGATGTTGAGAATAATAGCCGCATCCAATTCAACTTGAAGGTAATCCTTAAAAGATTCCAAAATTTTACTTGGAGAATATTGTCTTTGTTCCACATCTATGTAGCAATTCCTTCCAGGCTCTCTAGCTGGCTGAGTTCTTTGTCCTTCCAGGGTCATGCGAAACAAATCCTGTCACTTTGCTGGGATATCAGTGGAAAATATATTGCATCTGTCAGTGAAGATAGTGCACGAGTGTGGTCACTTGCATCGGGTGGAAATTGCATGAACGAGTTGCATTCAAATGGCAACAAGTTCCAATCATGCGCCTTTCATCCTGGATATCCGGAACTCCTGATGATTGGTGGTTACCAGGTACTTGCCCCTTAAATAATATTGCTGCTGATAATAATGATAAATACCTTGAAAGGGCATGCCAATTTTGAGGCTGCACTTATGCCTTTACTGGAGCTACCCTGTCTATTTGTTGCCAGTTTCTTTTTTTTTTTTTTTTCTATATATGTTTCCTATTTTGCTTTACTGTAAAAACAGAAATGAACCTCCATGGGCATGACAGTTTTTTCCATGTTACCCTAGCTCTGCCCACTTTACGCTTTTATTGTTGTTTTCTACGTATTGTTCCTTTCCGGTAAAAACCTAATTGCTTGATTTTATATTTTGCAGTCCCTTGAGCTGTGGAATCCAATAGATGATAATAAGACACAATCAATCTCAGCACATAATGGGTTAATTTCTGCACTGGCTGGTTCACTGGAGACTGAAATGATTGCATCAGCAAGCCATGACCGGTGTGTCAAGTTATGGAAATGAGACCTCCCATTGTCTGCTTTATTCACATATCCCACCCATGTGGGGGTTTGTGAATACATCTTATAGCTTCAGAATAGATTGCTTTCACAGTTTCTGACAGGCATACATGGCAATCTTGACGAATTCCATTTTATCAAAGAAAAAAGAAAAGCCAATAGGCTGCCTATAGAACTTGTTTCATAGCCAAACAGGCAACAGTAGAATACTTTTCAATCGTATATCTTATACAGGAATATACTCAAAGATATAATCAAATGTAGGAATCAAGAAAAGAAAGATTGCAATAAGATGCTGAAATGTTTTCTTTTTCTTTCTTTCTCTTTGTTTTTCATTTCACTTTACCTTCTTTTTTTCGATTGTTCACTAAGCAGTTTATATATGAGCAGTATTTTGTTATTGAATGCCTCGTTCGCATGTCTCTGGTTGGTGTCGAGCCATCTTTAAGCATAATAAATATGGAGTTCCAACTCGTAACATATATATGTGTGTATATTTCTCCATGACTGTATGTATGTTAGCTGGATGAGACATCTTAGGTCGATCAGCATATCCATTTTTTTAAATGCCAACGCAAAATAAGAGCGGCAATTTTCTTTTGACATGATAAACAGGAATTCATCTGAGAAAAGAAAAATAAAAAAATAGAGCATAGCAAATAGAAAAGCCTATCCTACATCCCTCACTTCCATAGTTCTTCCATTGGGATCCCACGCTCACGAGCAACATCACTGAATTGCCTCATTTTCTGCACAGCAACGACAGTAGCTCTGGCATTGTTGAGGGCATTCTTACTCCCAATTTGCTTTCCCAAAGCATTCTCCACACCAGCCATCTCTAGAACAATCCTCACAGCACCTCCAGCAATCACTCCAGTACCAGGTGAGGCAGGTCTAAGCATCACCTTTGCTGCCCCATAATCTCCATCAGATCTGCAATTGCATAAACCCAGATAAATTAATTGCTATCTAATAGAGAATAAAAATCCATCACCACAATACTTCATTTTGGAAATACAGGCTCTAATGTCCACCATGCTCATAATTCTATGATGCCCTTAAATGTGTCCCAGTACAAATAGAAATTAGCATGCAAAACTCTTTTACCTTTTAGTCTTTGTCCAAGCATTCTATGTTTATCTTCCTAACACCCTCCAAAAAATGCATATCCTACTTATCCTCAGAGGATAAGACACGCACATATATAATCCAATGTACTTCGGACTAAGATCTCTAGCTTTCTTACATAACAACTGCAGTTCTGATAACATGATACTGAATTACTGACATTATATCAGCAGTGACATCCAATTTTAGGTTTCAAACAGCTCCAACAAACTACTGGCTAATCTGATCATTCTGATGGATCACAAACTGCTATAACGCAGGGGTGTTGACCTATATAATAAACAGAAGATGACGAGTATTTGAACCATTCCAAATAAATTAAAATAATCCTCAGGAATCTCAATTTCCTGTCCATCCAAGATGAGGGATCAACTAAAATAGCTTAATTAAACCATGAAGCCAGGGGACGAATTGTCCATGTAAAAGTTTGGACAAATAAGAAAACCAGGCTACTGAAGCATATACCCCTTTGAAATGACAGAAACCAAAACCTTTGAGCAACATTTTAAATAAGTAAAACAAAACACTGAAAACCCACTGCAGCCAACTCTACCCACAACGTTTGCAACTACCAACCTAGTAGTCTTTGTTCAACAATGCTAAACATTGTCCAACTCAAAGGCTTAGGATACTACTGGTGATCTTGCAGTACTACTAGAGCCGCTATCAAATTCCTTAAGAAAAATATAGAAATCCGGTCATTACATTCTAGAAGACACAAACGCTAAACCAGAACTGAAGGACATATATCTGCACTGCATAGGTGAAGAAACTTATAAAACAAGACTCTGAACTTTAAGTAGGGCAGTTAAATCAGTCCAATTGGATAAAGAAAATAAAGCATAGTTAAAAATCAGCCAAACTTCAAAGACTCCTACTTTTCGCTAAGACTGAATCAAAAGACTGTAATTTGAATAAAATCAAATCAAATCTCACACAATTATTTGCTCCGCAAAAACTGCTGTATTACAGACGCCTGTATTGATACCATTCTCTCAACAAATTTAATCTCACAGTTAATTTCAAGTTTCAAGACATAAATTTTAGGCACAAAGAAATCAAGAACCCACAACGAACACAGAAAGTAAACGAAAAGAACGAGACTTTAAACACAAAACAAATGCCCAAAAAATGAAAGCAAAGTTTTTGCACACACACCTGTGTGGAAAAGTCAAGTACTTAGTCATAGGTACAGTAATAATGTTCCTTCTAGCATTAACAGCAGATTTCTGAACAGCGGCAATAACTTCCTTAGCTTTACCAACACCAACACCAACTTGGCCTTGCTTATCACCAACAACGACAATTGCTCTAAAATGTAACTGTTTCCCTCCTTTAACAACCTTAGTTACTCTTCTCACTTGAACCACTCTCTCTTCAAATCCATCTCTAATTTTCTCTCTTTTCCCTTTTGACCCAAACCCAGTTGTTTTCTTCACTTTGGAATCCATTACGTAGACATCGTTACCCAAATAACTAACTCCGCTATATCCGGCTCCGTACAGATCCTCATAAGCAGCTGCAATTTCTTCTTCAGTTTCCATGGGTTCTTCATCGAAAGAAGGTGGAGGAACGAAGTCTTCAGGTGGGGTTGGTGGGTCAAAGACGATGTCGTCTTCTGGGTTGAGATTGTCAAAGAATGTAGTGTCAATGTCACTTGAACTGGCTGTCGTAATTGTGATGGGTTGTGAAGAGAGAGAGAGGAATTGGGTTAATCTGGGAGAGAAGGAAGAGAAGGGTTTGTTGATAATGGGTTTTAGAAGAGAAAAGCGAGGAGTACTTGTAGTGTGCAGAGAGAGTGAGGAGAGAGCTGATGATGTTATCGTTGTTGCTGCCATTGCTAAGTGGAGAAGTGAAGAAGGAGAGATTTCTTATCCCTAAAAAAAGACACAAAAAAAATAGAAAAGAAAAAAAGAACTGAAGTGAAGGATAAAATTGAAAAACACTTGGAATTTGAAAATTAGAAACTAAAAAGAAATGGCATGTTGGCAAAGTTTAGCCCCGGCCCCTCCTTTTTTTGTTCAACTTCTATTATTTATATTAAAATTATATAAATTTTGTTAGATATACTTAGCTAGATTTATTGTATATACTGAAATTAATAAAAATAATATTATATATATATATATATATATATATATATATATATATATTGTCAATTCTAGATAAAATATTATTTTTACGAGAACATACTCTCTTGAAATTATAGTCTAGCCAGCCAATGAAATTTGCATTGTTATTTGAACTCGGAATTAAAATCGTCATCTTCCTAAGTTTTTCTAGTATCTATAATTATTATGAAATGAAAATGATTATTAATTTTAATGTAAGAAGTTTTAGTAAAATAATACTCTGAAGCACTTCATTTAAAGGAAAAGAAATTACTAAAACAGTATATTCAACTCGAGACAAATATATATAGCATTTTGAAATATGACTCAAAACAAATATTTTAATAAATAGAAAGAAAATGTGAAGCAAAAAAAAATCTAAGACATTATGAGAGGGCACATCATAAAATTGCGACATAAATTGAAGGTTCAAATAGATCATCAAGCATCTTCCAATGAATTTTTACAATATAAGAAGCTAATCGATATCACAATTATTCCTCCTATTTTTATAGATAAATTACTGCCAAAACTATGAAGTTGGGTAATAATTATAAGCGACTCATTCTTTTTATATTTGAGTTAATGAGTTCTTTAGGTTTCATTCCGTTAACTAAAAAAACTCTCTATTTAATTTGTCAATTTAATATTATTTTGCGGCTTGAATAGTGGAAAATGAAAGCTAAAATGCCTTATAGATAAGATAAATAAAAGAAAAGGGAATAAAATTCCCTTAAATAATTAAATTCTCGTTGGTTTCCTTTTTATTGGTTTGTTTCCTCTATTTTTATTTTTCAAATCCAAAAAGTTGAAAAGAAAAAAAAAATTTGATAGGACTAAATAATTGACGATTAAATTAATAATGACAATATATAATTACCATTTAAGTTGTATTTTATTTAGAAATTCTTTTTAAGAGGAAAAGATTTTAAAAGTTAAGGAGTAGAGAGTAAGAAATATAAACGGCAGGTAATTTGCCCAGCTGGTACTAATATTTGTACTATATATCAATTTGATACCAAGACTTTAATTTGAATCAATTTGGTACCAAACGTACATAAAAGTATATCAATTTAGTCCAAATGTCCAATTTTCGACAACCGGTGGTGACGTGGCATGCTGAGTAAGTATACTCCGGTTGTTTTGCCCCCTCAGAATCTGACTCAGCAATATTCTCAAATTAAATCTCATTCCCCTAATTTTTCCCCCTAATTTCCCCTTTCTATTCCCCTTTCCTATTCCCTGTAACTCCTATTACCCCCGTTCATAGACATCATATTTCGCCACTCTCTGCAACCATGATCCTGACGACTTCAGGATCACAGCCCACAGCCTCCCTGATGATTATGGCCACTTAGACCCCATCGCCGCTGCTTGCTTCAGAATCAGATCCTCGCCGTTCTTAACACAGAGGGCTCTTCTCGCTTCAATTACGTTACTTCCATTGTCCACGTCATCACCATCCTCTTCATCATCATCACTGGCTTTACCAACGCCGATAGCCCTTTTGCACCTTAAAACTCTCGTGGTATTTTCGTAGCTTCAATTGTAGTTTTCTTTACATATGTTGGGTTCGATGTTATCTCTACAATGGCAGAAGAAACTAAGAACCCAACTCGAGATATTCCCATAGGGCTTGTGGGTTCAATGATAGTAGTTGCCTTAGCCTATTGTTTATTAGCTGCAGTACTTTGCCTTATGGTTCCATACAGGCAGATCGATCATGATGCTGCATTTTCAGTAGCGTTTGAGTATGTAGGTATGAGTTGGTCCAAGTACATAGTTGCCTTGGGTGCGCTGCAAGGTATGACCACTGTTATGCTTGTCAGAGCAGTAGGCCAAGCTTGTTATCCTACACACATTGCTCGTACTCATATGATGCCGCCATGGTTCACTCATTCAATGAGAAGACAGGAACTCCAGTTAATGCAACAGTTGTAATGATCATTGCTACTGCTATTGTTGCCTTCTTTACGAAGATGGATATTCTTGCTAACCTTCTGTCAATTTCTACTCTGTTCATCTTCATGCTTGTGGCTATTGCGCTTCTTGTCTGGAGATACTATGTTACTGGGGTAACAATGCCTGCTAATCATGCCAAGCTAGTTGTGCGCCTTGCTCTCATAGGAGAGGGAAATAGAAGAAAGGGGAATAGAATTAGAGTTGATTTAGAGGAAATTAGGGAAATTGGGATTTAATTTGGGGATATTGTTGAGTCAGATTCATTAATTGATGTGGCACATGCTGAGGGGGCAAAACAACCGGAATATACCTACTCAGCATGCCACGTCACCACCGGTTGTCGGAAATTGGATATTTGGACTAAATTGATATACTTTTATGTATGTTTGATACTAAATTAATTCAAATTAGAATTTTGATATCAAATTGATATATAGCGCCAATGATTGGTACCAGCTTGGCAAATTACCCATAAACTGCCGAAGGGGTTGAAAGATTAGATACAGCTACGCTTCGATCAAAGTGAAAAGAATTATACCTATCAACATCAATGCCAGCAGAAAAGGTAGTCATTAATTAATATAGCGATCATCTACAAAAGCCACGCTCATCAAATATAGACGGTCTTCTCAAGCGGTCATCAAGGAGAGTTTCTGGATCTTTGATGTTGTTTCCCCATATAGCATATTCATAGTTTGATTATCCTGTTAGTAATCCGAACACATTTTACCTCCATTATATTTCTTCTGTGAGGAATTCCATCAAACAGACTACGTGCTGAACAATCCTAACGCATTTGCGATGCATGCCGATCACAGCGCACAGCCACACACCACAGATTGGTAAGATGACAAACCCGATTCGGTGTCTTGAATGCAATGGAAGTTTGACTGGCGCTGCTCACTAAGAAACGCAAGGTATATCTGGCGTTTCAATGTAATAATAACATTAAAGCTCGATTCGAATAATGCCGCGTTTAGTTCAAGTGTTGAAAAGTTGTTTGAAGGAAAATTGGGCTTGCATTATGGATCAATGGGCCAACCCATTGCATTCTTGGCTGTTGCACCTGGGAACTTAATATGAGCTTCAACGCAGATTAAGTTAACTGAATCAGAGAAACTCGTTTCAATTGAAATCCCCACTGTCCCCTTCCTTTGAAGAGAGCATGTGTTGACAAGCTGAACCCGCAACCGACAAGGTTTGAATGATAAGCCCTTCACAGACACGTATCCAAGACTGGCCTACGTGTCACTTATATAGCTCGCCACAATTTCTTCTTGACACATTATAACTTAGAACCCAGCAGCGAAACGTTCAGAGGGCAGAAATTTTTTGAAGAGAAAAACAACTCATCATCTCAACAATGGCAGCATTTTCCATAACCAAAAGCGTCATTTTGACTCTCTCAAAAACCTTCCCCCATCCCCCTTCTCTCTTTCCCGGTTCCCCCCACAAAGTCTCTCGGGTCTGCTTTGCATCTGCCTCTAAACATAACAAGGTAATAATATAATTTAGCATATACACGTAATTGGCTTTTGATAGCACATATACAATACCAGTCTTTAATTGTATGTTATGGTTTATTTTGCTTTTATCTTAATTGAGCTTCCATTGGAGGTTGAACTTGAGCGCTGGAGTCATTAGTTAAAGTTCATTGATTATGGTTTTTGAATCCCTTTTACGGTTTCAGGACCGAAATGCGGAAGAGGATAAAGATTTCACTGATGTGGCAAGAGAAACAACCAAGGAAGGTGTTGAAAGAGCAAGAGTACGCGCGGAGCAGGCAAGGGAGCAATCGAAAGAAATGAAAGAACAGGCTAAAGAAAGAGCAGAGGAAATGAAAGAGAAGGCAAAAGGGTATGCACACGAAAGTAAAGAAAGTGCAAAAGGGGTGACCCAATCAGCAGCAGAGAAGACTAAAGAAGGTGCATATAAAGCTGCAGAGGCGGCAGAAAGAACGAAAGAGAAAACAAAAGATTACGCTTATGATGCTAAAGAGAAGGCAAAAGAAGGGACAGAGAGTGTTGCAGATACTGCAGACGATGTGAAAGAGAAGGCTAAAGGTTACGCGGGTGTAGCCGCTGATAAGGCGAGAGATGGAACAATTAAGGTGGTGGAAACAGTTGGGAGTGTAGGAGAGAAAGCGAAGGAGACGGTGAAGGGTGCATGGGATGCGGCTAAGGATACTACGCAGAAGATAAAGGAGACCGTGGTAGGGAAAGACAGCAGCAGCAGCAGCGACGAGGAAGATTATGATAAAAGGGGAAAGGCGATGGATGGAGATGTGGTGGAGTTGAGGAGGCGTGATGGTGAAGGAAATCAGAGTGATGATGCGAAGAAGAGAAAGGATTAGTTAAGGACTTTTGGCTGATGATGGTTATGTTCTCTCAGTTAACATTGCCACTGCCAGTGAGAAAATAAATCGCATGGGAGAGTTAGTTGTATTATGTTGTAAGGGATATATATTAATTTCCCTGCTTTTGTTTCTTGAAGCGATGCATTAAGTTTTCAGATAGTCTGCTGAATCAATGCATACAAGTACTAGTGAACGTGGTGACCCCCAAAATAATAACAAAATAAGTGTTTTATATATAGCAAAAAATTCGGTGAGGGGGATCTGTTAGAAAGTTGTTCTACTTTCAAATTGAAATAGATGGTAGAGGATATTCATACTTAATAGGAGTTGAGGACCCAAAGAAAAATAGTTAAGCCCAATCCTCTTAACCTTAACAGAAGATATATGTTCACTCAGTTTGTTATTTAACCGGGTAGTTTTTTTATTATTTCAATTAGGTGATATTTTATTTTAATCTTAAGAGTAGTATAGTAATATTTAACATGAAAACAAAATAGAACGATTTGAAAAATACTTTTAAGAGATGAATCTATACATTTTCCTTTTTATAAGATGTGCAAGCATCTCATTGTGTAAGCCATTTCATAAGAAAATGAAGTTGGATAACAACCCAAGTAGATGCATTCGTATTCAGAGTTACAAGTGGAATTGTTAATGCCTCGCACACCATCCACTCTACTCAATATACACTTAAACAAATAACATGTGGATGTCTACTTTGGATTGGTGAAAGTCTCAATTAACCTTACTTGAGGAAAATAAAAGAGCTATTTCAGAAAAATTAATTATGTTTTTATAATTACATAAAGATATGACAAGTCTTTTCATATTCTTTCTTACATTATACTAAAATTTAGTGATTTAAATATTAGATATTTTTATAATTTATATTACTAAATTAATCTTCACATCTTTCATAAATTATATTAATTTTTAATAAGTGTTAATATTTATAATAAAAATAATTATTTTTGAAAAATTTATTAGTTTACATAAATATTGATAAATCTATAAAAAATATTAGATCTCCTATAATCACGAAATATTACTAAATTATGAAAAATTATAATTCTAATATAAAAAATAATATTTTTTTTATTTTTATTTTATAAATTATACTAATTTCTTTACAAGTGTTACTATATATGAATAAATAAATATATGAAAATGGTTATTTCTGTGATTTAATAATTTATGAAATATCTAAAAATTTACAAAAGATATTAATTGTTTTGTAGTCACAATATATATTGATAAATTATAAAAAATGATAATTATTTTTATATTTTTTTCGCAAATTATACTAACTTTTTATAAGTGAAACTAATTACCTAAAAATAAATGATAAATGATATTACGGAAGACCATAATTTTTTCAAATCTAATATTTTATGAAAGAATTATTAAAATTTATAAAAAAAACACTAAAATTTTCTGTAATTGTGAAATTTATTGCAAAATTTTAAAAAATGACAATCTTTTCCGTACCTTTTGGCAAATTAAACTAACTTTTAATATATTTGAGGGTGTATTAATTTTTAAAGTTATCTTATGTTATTTAGTAAATCTCATTTTAATTAGTAACATGTAATTATAAGTAATTAAGCTTTTTTAAAAAAATATAAACAAAATTAATATTCATTATCCTATTGCTGGGTTAAAACAAAAATAAAGTATAAAATAACTATAGAATTTTAAAGAGTATTTTAATAATGGTTTTGAGAAAAAATCTAAATTACTGCTATAAATATAAAAATTATTGTCTTTCTCAACATCTTTAAATAATTTTTTTAATTTACTTTTAATTGATTTTTTGATTTTATTTTAATTTTATCTTTATATATTTTAACATATTTATAATATTATATGGTATATTTTTTGAAATATATATTTTATCGTTATTAAAGTACACTAACTATTATAAAAATACATAAAATATTCCTCAATCATGATATAAACATAAAGATACATAATAAAAATGATGGATTTATCTAACTTGGTAAGTTTGAAAATACTAGAAATTAATATTATTATTTCAATACCTTTTATGTATACTTTGAGACGAAAATTTAAAAAGATAAACTACATAAATAAAAAATATTAAAAAATAAAAATAATTCTTTTAAAAAAAACATGTATTATAAAATCTTCTACCTATATTTTGGTATATATATCATAACTAATAAGAAATGACATATATAAATATTTATATAATTGACACATAATCTATTAATTTAAATTAATGAATATGCATCAAACTTGATTAATTGTCTAAATGGTGGCCAAATCTCTATTTTATTTCATTTTAAGCATTAATTTTATATTATTTTGATATTCAAAATTTGATTATATTATCACCGAGAGCTATGTGACAATAATTTAATATTTAACTTGTTATAAATCATAAATTTTACTAATTCTAGTCATCTTTCACTTAAAATTTACTTCTAATTTTAATTGTGTTTATTACTTACACATATGAAAAGTAATGTTAGAGTTAAGATTAGAAGTATTTTAGTAGAAAATGACTGGAACTAGCAGGATTCAGATTTAAAATAAGTTGGATGTTAAATAATTATTATATAACTTTTGAATTGTTATATAAGAAAATAATTGTTTAAATTTAATATTTAATGATATTTTTATAATACTATAACTAAATTTAGATATTTAGATATTGAGACGATATAAATTAAAATTTACTATTAAAAATAAAATAAAATAAAAATTTAGTCACTATTTAGGTAATTAATCTGTCAATTATATATAATTATTTTCTTTTTAAAAAGGAAAGAAAAGAACAGTGGTGGGATTCAGGCCAGACTATGAACGGGTCTAATTGAAACTGTACAGCACTTCTAATTCAACATCTCAAACTAGATTGAGGATGGTCCAGAGAGCAGCGAACCCCTTCAAACTTTAGAGAACAGTGGTGGAGATAATCAAGGAAAAGGTCCATGTCAAATTGAAGGGGGACAGTGGTAGGAGGGTCAAGGTCAAAACTCATAACTCAAAACTCAAAACTAAGCCATATATAGAGGATGATGGACCCCCATAATGGTAGCTAGGCTAGCATCATTTCAATTCCACCACCACATCATCGCGAGAACAAGAAGATAACGAAATCCGTTTGTCCTCAAGGTGGTGGCTGTTTGTTGATATACAGGAGCAGTTGACGAATATGGGCGTCATTCCTCTTTCTGGTACCTGCCTCATGCCACATGCTTCTTCTCTCAGATTTAAGAAATACTGAAACTTCTTCCCCTTACCCTCAGGCCTCTTGCCTCTTGTAGATAATGACAAAAGTGGTGAGGTTATGCATCTCTACCTCTTGAACTGTCAAAACTACCCTTCTCCCACTTGTTTTAATGGATTGGTTACCTGCGTATCATTCTGTGTTAAAACTTTCCCATTTTCTAACAGAGAATTTAGCTATTTCTGATGCCATACATTCAATTTTCTTACCATATTTTACACCTGAATAAAAAAATGTCGCACATTATAATTATTTCATGGGAGTTCCTATCATGACCTATATAAATAATATAATATCGAAAGATTTTTATATTATGAATATGTCATTTCATGTAAAATATCCAGTTGGATTAACAAACTAATTGAATATTAATAATTAGAAAAAGAACTGTCAAAATAAATAATCATCCATACACTCAAAAAAGAGAATTTATATTATCATATAATTTGCTAAATGTATTTATTCTCCTGGAATTTTGTTCCAACTAGAATTATTAAATTAGAAAACCGGTTTCATTGTATAATTTTTCTATATTATTGTGCTTATTCTTTTTATTCTTATATAGAAACCTATTTGTGAATGCACATTTAAAAGAAACAATAGCAAAATATAATTTCATGGATTCAAAAGAAAGATAAATAAATAAAAGTGGACGCGACACGTAAAATTGCCCATCTTTTAAGTTATTGAGGACACGAGTGTCATTTCAGTGAATGAATGTCGAAGTTATCAAGAGTGGGCATCCAGATGGCGCAAAAACGCCATGTCAGAGAGAACAGAAAGTAAAGAAGAACAAGCAGAAGAAAATTAAACAAATAAATTAAAAAAAAAAAAACAAATAGATAATAGAAGGTTGTAGACAGAGAGAGAGATAGTGGAAGGAGAGAGAAAGCGAGAACAAACAAGAAGGAAAAAAAAAAAGTTAACTACTAGTTGCAACTCTGACACAACAGCCACCGCAGCCATTGCCCACCAGCCACCGCACACTACCCTTCTTCTTGGCCGCGGCTGCCGCCTTTGCTCTGGTCCTTCTCCTACTTGCGCGCACAGTTATCTGTATTCTATACATCCCTCTTTCTTGATCTTGATTAATCTCTCATATATCACCTATTTGCCATCTCTGTCTTCGGGAGTATGTGTTAGAACCAGGGACCGACATGTAGGTAAACACTAAGGAGTAATAATAATCTTGAAGCACAAAGTCGTTCAATCAAGCCAATGAACCGTTGTTTTTATGCCATGTTTGTTTACAAGACTAAGACCTTTCCTTTGTCCTGCCCCGACAGCCGTACACACTTCTCAATCACACAATTAAAAACAGGTGATTCTTTGCTATCAGTTATTATTGGTGCTATTTAATTATGTGTATGCATATATAGATAGTTAAAAGAGACAGAAAAGAGGGTGGAAATCTCGGGGGATTCTGGGAGATATGGAGTTCTTGATTTTGCATTTGGTGTTATTTGGTGACTATTTATTAATGAGAGAGGGGGAGACAATGGTTTATAGAAGTGGGTGGGCATGCACAAGGTAAAACACAATCAGGCCGTGGTTTTTCAACTCTTAATTACTAGTACCAGATTCTCAAGACCCAGGGGCAGACACGTTGGTCCTTCACTTGCCTTCTCTATATTTTGAAGCCCTTCTTCCCCTCAAAAACCTGCATGCACCAAAAATACAAAAGACAATCCATTTCTTCAACTGTTCCTTAAAAACAAATCAAACCCATAACCGAAAACCAATCAAGAAAAGAAAAGTATGCAGCAAGATCAAGATATCTTGAAACCGAATCAAGATCGGAGGATACAAGGAGAGAATCAAAATCAGCCGCAACAGCAGCCACAGAAATGTCCTCGTTGTGAATCAATGAATACAAAGTTCTGTTATTACAATAATTACAGTTTATCTCAGCCTCGTTACTTTTGCAAGACTTGTAGAAGATACTGGACTCAAGGCGGAACCCTAAGGAATGTCCCTGTCGGTGGCGGTTGCCGGAAAGGGAAAAGAGTGAAAACATCATCATCATCATCATCAGCATCATCAACCACCACCACGTCTTCTTCCTCAAGTGAGAACTCTAGGTCTCAATCTTTGGCGAACACAACACAGAATATGATTACTAGTACAAGTGTTAGTCTTGGTTTGAGGGCTAAAGAATCGGGGAATCTGGTTTCAACTCCTGGAGCTTCTTCAGTTGGAACTTACAATTATTCTTCTGCTGGTGGTGGAGGTGGATTCTTGATGAATTCCTTAGCCGCAATTCAATCTTTGAGTAACCAACCAACTCTACCCCAATCGTTTAGTCTAAATCATCAACCTGTGAATCTTGGTGGAGATTTTGCAGGAGGTGGTTCAAGTCTGAGTCTTTTGCATGGTTTTAATGCTGTTGTTCCTTCTTTTGGGTCACAACAGATTCAACAACAAAGGCAATTTTACAATATGGGCAGTAGAGATAACAGAAATACTGGAGACCATCCTTTTTATGCTGCTGCTTCTGCTCATCATCAACAGCAAACTGCAGGTTTTATCACTAGCAACACTAACCCTACTAATGTATCTGATACTGCTTTGTGGAGTGTCAGTACCAGCACCGCAGCAGGCAACACTAGCAGCAGCAGCAACATTGTCAATGGTGGCTCTTTTACTTTGAACCCGACAGATCAGTGGCTTCATCATCTACCAGGTTATGGTCCTCCACCGTGATTGAGCTATATATACATCTTCTTTAGCCCAAGCGCCAAACAACGGACAGCTACATGACTTTATTTAGAAGTATTATTCTTTGCTTTTTGTATACAGATCACCCATGAATCTTTTCTTTTTCCTGTTTCTTTTTACAATATTAGCAAAAATGGTTTCATGTGCGTTGGGGATCGGGAAGTAAATGGAGTATATTGTGAAATGGTGTAAATGCAAGAATATAGGGGCACCAGCCTTTATGCTTATATCATATATTGCTGGGTTGAGGTAGGTTTGTTTTGAAGTTTGAACTTTTTGATCAAAGATGGTATGTTTTGCTTAAACTTTTGCTTATTTGTTCTCTCTTTTCTTTATTTTTCTTTAAAAGATAAAATTTCCTCATAATATCATTTCAATTTCCAATTCTCATTCAAAGCATTTCTTTAGTTTAATTATGCTTTTGGACTAGTTAGGGTTTATGAGAGTACACGAAAGACTAAAAACAAAGAAAGTAAGGGTGCATGAGATAGTGGAGGTAGCTGATGTCCCTGTAAAAGTTGTTGGACAAGACGGTTTGTTCTTGTGCATGTGGGTGACTGAACATACAAAGATGCTTTTCGTCAAGCCATCATTTCTATAGATTCTTAATCGCTCTACCCACCTCATAATTTCCCAGTCAATTACATCTTCACGCAAATCCCAGTCGACAAGAGTATTTTCACAGAGCGTCAGCAAAGCTAAATAAATGCTTCTCTCATCCTTTTTGCTATTTTGCCTTAGCATTTTGGCATTAATTAGTGACGTAGATGACCAAACAGTTGATGGAGTTTCCTGCATGGTTTTATCCAATCCACACGAAATGGTGTTGCTATATGGTCATTAATAAGGCCTACTGTTATTATATAAACGAACAAAAGGAAAGAAACAAAAGCAGTAGTGCATTTAGTTGGGAATCACAAGCCAACAAGCATGGAGCACCCAGAGCACTACTATTTTATGATGTTGAACAAACTTAATCCTCTACTTTGAAGATTTGACTGCTACTCTAGGTAGGTTTCTTTATTAAACAAGTCGTTTCAATTGTTTTATATTTATATATATATATATATATATATATATACTGGTGTTGCGTAATTAAGAAACTATATCCAGGTGGGAGGGGGGCTATTGGAGTGGAGGTGGTGGGGGTGGGGGTGATGTGGTTTCCGAGCAAAGCAAATCTTTGGTCTGCCATGATGAGATCTGTGGGCAGAGAATAAAAGTAGGCAATACTCGCTCTTGGGATAACCCCATCACTGCTTTTGACGTACGCCACACCGTGTTTTACACTGCAACTGGAGAGAACCCTATTAGTTAGCTCCATAACCATTTTACTTTGGTTATTTATAGGCAGAAGACCAGAAAAAGTTGCCTCCGTTTCGGTTGGACTTGATATAGCCATATTATTATGGCTTTATCAATTCGAGTGATGCCTTGTTTTTCTTTTTCTTTTTAAGAAAAAAAAAAAGTGAAAAGTTCTTTCCTTATGATTTTGATCTTGGTGCTGAAAATTAGTCACAAGTAAATTTCCCCAGTTTGAATTGCAGACCTGTTTCAACTTAGAATTTTATGCTTTATACAGTCAAAGATCTTGAGACACTATACTTCTTGAATTCTGGTCGCTCATAAGTTGGTGTCTTGGTCCTTATTGTGGACATAGCAGAGGTCGTGCAAATTATTGTCAAAAACGTTATACTACTGTTGCAAAGTTATTATCACTAGTTCAAACAATTATCAGAATTTGTGTTCTTGTCAACTTAAAATAAGCACATTACAGTCGCAATGCACTTTTCACTATATTCAATTCTTTAGATTTAACGAGAAAACCAATCACACCTTCTTGTATATTATTCTTTTACACCTTATACATTGCAATGTCCTTCGGAAGGTTTGGTGAGAGAGATGCATGGAGAAACAATCCAGTGTCTGCCTTTAGCACCACATCTACATCTACATGATGTTGTACCTCTTTCTTTTAATTTTCCCCCTCTTCTCTTCTCTTTTTAAAGCATGCATAAGTGGTGGGTTCCCACATTATGTCAAATATCCCATCGCTATGAAACTTATAGGCCCCATTGCCCTATCATTTGGTCACTTTGGTCATGCTTCTTTGTGTTAAAGCCCCTTGAATTTCTGTATATTTAATCACTTACATTTTTTTAATCATTTTGATTAGCCCTATAGTAAGTAAATGACATTTCATCTATGCAGGCTTGAATAGCAATCCTTGACCATACAATGAGTTGAATTTCTATATCAAATGCTATCATATGGCCCCTTTTCATGGGTAGTTATCATGACTATAAACGTAGTTCCTGTAGTGGATTTGAAACTACATCCACGTGTGTTTGCCACTTCCAATTCTTTCACAAATCTGCTTTCTTTTCTTTTCTTTTTCCCTTTATCCTGTTGTAAAATTTTAAGCTTGCCTTTAACTTCACTTTTAATTTGACTATTCATTTGTTACTTCAAAATTATAAGTTTAGACAGACAATGTCACAATATTATTGTGAATTCTAATGTGGTGTTTGGTCTATGATTTGAATTCGTACAAAATTTTATGATATTAGCTAGTTTAATATTTGTTAATTGGATCTAAGTAAACGTTTGCGAATGGCAATGTGATAGGTAGACTTGGCCAAGGGATAGTTCGAACAACAAACTAGTTCGAAATTAAACTAATCAAACCTGAAAATAGCTAACTTGAACCGGTTGTAGAGATTGGTTCAATTCTAATTTCATTGTATTAGTGTTTTACTCATGTACGATCCACGTAAATATTAATTATTTGACTCACTATAATTTAAAAGTTAAAATTATATATATATGTATGTATGTATATATATTTAAATTTATCATCATAAATATTTATAGTATCAAGATCATGAAAAATTTCTTTTTTTCTATAGTGAAATCTATTTTTAATTATATTTATTTATAACTTATGAAATTTATATTGATTATCTGTATAGTTACATATAAATAAATAAATTTAATATATTATAAAGAAAAACCAAAAGTATTCACATATACTGTAAAAGTATTTTAATATAATTATATAATTATATAATAATAATAATAATTTATTTTAATAAAGTAGAATATAGCAAACACTTTCCCGTAGATCTTTTCTTTCATTTTTTTACTTTAAAAAAGTATAAAGTTAAATCTTTTAATTCTAATTTTATATATAGGTTTAGATATTTAAACTATTATCATTGTTTAGCATTAAATGGAAGCTTGCCAATTTACTTTTCAAAAAATTTTAAAATATAAAAGAATTTATTGAAATTATTATACAAAATTATAAAATTTTATGTTTAAATCATGTTAATTGCTTTGAAATTAGTGTTAAAGTTTAATGATGAGTTAATAATTCATTATTTTAGATAATACGCATTGCCTATGGCACTATTGAACAAATAAATTTTAATTGTAAATTTTTTAATATTTTATTTTATTATTTATTATAAATAACTCTATATGAATTTTTTTAATATTTTATTTTATTTTGTTTTATTATATTGTAATTAATCAATAAACATTTTTTAATAAATTTATATGTCCTTCTTTTTCATAATTTTATATATATATCATGTGATACGTGATTTATGATATATATATATAATTAAATGAATGATGTTAAGAATGGCGTTCTGTTCCCGCCATTCCATGCCTACCACATTATCAGCCCTAAGTAAAATCTAAGAAAAAATTGATAATCTCAAATAACCTATACACAATTAATTTGTTTTAATGTCTTGAGATGTTAATTTTGAATCCAAAAACATTAATCCGATTGTAAAATGAGCTTAGGCAAACAAATTTATGGAAAGAACACTGGATGTTTTATTTAATAATATTTTCTTCTATGCAATAGCATGAATATGGTGATGGTGAGAAGCAAAACAAAGGGCATGAGAGGTATGTATGCTCGAGAGCATTTTTCTTTTTATTTCTTGTTAGCAAATTATTAGCCTAATTAAGCTAATATGGTTCCATTTTTATTAAGACTACTTGTTTACTTCATTGGTCTTGTCTTTGGCGTCGCGACGTCACAAAAGGATCAATAAATAAAATGTGAATAATAGGGATGGCCCCAATTCTAGGATTATAATGTCTTTGATGCATAATTACTACCAACTCCTGAAAGATCTTAATCCATTGTCATAAATGATACTTTAATTGATGAAAGAATTAAACCCTCTTTATATTCTTATATTCTAATGTATTTGGTTAGGTACATGCATACATAGATTCATTTAATCGGTTTTTCAAGTATATATTAATTTAGTTCTAAGTTATTATCTTTGGATAATTGTAACTCAATATACATGTCTATAATGGGAGACATAAAATTGGGATGGTAAATGAAAATGCAAATTATCCAGAAAAAAAGGTGTGTCGAGATGCAATTGGATAGTGCGAGTGACTAAAAAGAGGGACCTAAAGAAGATGCTTTGGTTTGAGTTTTCTTGGAAGTGCCATGAATATTAAAGACTTGCCTTGGTCGCTAGTAAGGAGACGTGTCATTCTAATAATATATCAATCGTTGCATTAATTCTAAATATCCAACTACTCATCATTCCTTTCTTCATTTTATTATATTTCATGTATGCGGTCAGACTCGTCCTTTTGTATGTGCTTCAGTATGGAACAATGATTTTGGTTTGGGTTTTAACTTCTAATTATTCAAAATTTATCTAACAATAATGTCTATAATGTAGTGGGTAGATGTCAACTTAGTTAACAACCTTCCTGTTGAGATTTTTTCAGTTTATTCGCTAAGGTTTTTCTAATCATCAATCTCTTTCACCGATTGCAACCCTAAATATATTAAAAATATGTCAATCTCTCTCTGTGGATAAATTACGTGGTTAGTATTAAGAATTTACTATTTATATTTTAATAGTATCAACTTCTTAATTTTTTTTTAGCATCATATCTATTATGTTTAATTTAATTGGTATCATCAATTGAAATAAAAATAATAAATGTGGTAGTGAAAGAAAATAAATTAAAAAAATTAATTTCATTTGAATATATGTGATAAAAGCTTGGTACTAACGAGATAGTTTACTATTTTTTTTAGTCTTTGATTAGTTATCATGTGAAGAAGAAAGGAAAAATTTTTAGCTGAAATTAATTTAGCATGTCATATATAAATTAAAGTTATTATATGTTAGTAATGTATCATTATTTATTAAATATAGCATTTGTATTTAGTTGAATTATTTATTACCACTAGTCACTCATAATAAAAAAATTAATTAATAGAAAATACTTATTAGATAAATGATATTAGATATTAATATGTAATTAATTTTTCCTATAAGTAATGTGGTAGATTAAGTGGACTTAATTATTATTATTACTCAAATGAAGAAATATAAAGGAGCTGCAGAAAGTGAAGAAGCTTGAAGATATCTTTGAAACAAGAAATATAGTTGTCAGTAATCAAGCTCATTAGGTTAGGTAAAACGTGGACAAGGATGACCAACAAGCTCGATCCCCAGTGCAAGAGGTACAGCGCAAAATGGCTTACAATTGTTAAGAGACAAAAATATTCTAGTTGGTCAATAAGGATGGTGAGGCTAAGCTTCTGAAATTCCCTTCATGAGGAATCAAAGCTCAAAATAAGTACAAAAGAAAAATAAAAAACAAAACAAAACAGGAACTCTTATAGATTAACCAAACAACGTAAAGCCTTCAATCAGAGTGTTTTTCTTTTTTTTTCGAAAATCAAATATCATATCATTAAATAAAATTCAGAATCAATTACATGAACTATAAAAATCAGGAGGGTGCGAGAACCAGTCCATAGCACCTGATCTAAAATGTACACAGCCTGAGCCAACAGATGAGCTACAGGATTCGCAGACCAACCAGCGAACCTAAAGTGCTTAGCAAACTCAATTCAATCATCCAGCACTACATTGAAAGCATGAATTATATCTGGACCCTCTGATCCCTTCATTAACCTGAGCTGCATCAGATTCAACGAATCACAGTTGATTATCCAAATAACTGTAGGGATTGGAAGGGGGTCACAACGACACCAACAATGTTGTCACACAATCAAGACAACCAACCAATTATGCAATCCAATCAACCCAAATTGTCACATAACCAAATTAACAAAGGAAACCAGCAACTAAATACAGTAAATAACTAGCTATAACAAAAAAAAAAAAATAGCAAACAACACACACGATTTATACGTGAAAAACCTATTCGATGTGAAGAGTAAAAACCACGGGACCTTTTGAGGAGTCCACCCTTAACTTCTCTTATTTATAAATTTAAAGAAAAAGAACCCCAAATCAGTCTACAAAGGATTCACAACCCACCAACAAACACCAACAATAAGAGAATTGAAATAGAGAACAAAAAAGTGTAGAATTCACCTAAAAACAGCAGCTCTTTCCAGAGACAATTCCCGATGAACCGAAGCTCCAATTGACGATCCGAACGGTCAGAATGTAGCCCCGTGTGTCCTCAACAAGCTGACAAAATCCAACGGTGGGATCTTCTCCGGCGACCAAAACACTAGAACTGGTGCTGAGAAAAACGAGCAGGACAACACCCTTTGGAACTCTCTAGTTTCCTCTCTCTTTTGTGTATGTTTTCAATCTGAAAATTGCTGCTCTCTTCACACACTAAGTGTCTACACAATAGCCTCTACAAGCTTCTCCTAAGCCACAAAACCCATGCCAAAGTTGACCAAAAAATAAGACATAACAAGTCCATCATAAAAGCGCATAATACATGTGTCCAAAAGCAATAAAAAATATTGCAAGTTGGGCTGGACCCATAACAATAACTCCACAATTCAAACATGTATTCTTCTGGGCTCAAGTCCATTAGCCCCCGCTGGGTCCGCTTTATTTTTAAACAATTTCTTTTCTTTGTTTATTTGGTTTCTATTCAATCAGGTTCCTTGTCCCTTTTTCTTTAAACAATGAATTGAATCCTTCATTTGTTTGTATTTTCTAAAATTTCTTTTTTCAAGAAAAACATTTATTACTTGATTTAGTTCGATTTTGAGTTATACAATTTGGTTTAATCAAATTAATTAAATTTTTTAAAATTTCTTAATAAAAATATAAAACTTAATCTTTTAATAAAAAGTTTATGTACATTAATTTAGTTGGATTTTTTCCGGTTAAATCTTCTATTTGTGATTTTTATAAAACTCATTTAGTATTTTATATATATTATATATATAAAATTCTAGGATATAAATTCTTTTGACATATATGACTATATTTTGAAATAAATTTTTATTTTGACACCTGTATTTAAATTTATTTATAATTTTATCAAAATTTTATTAATTAATTAATTAATTAATAATTTATAATTAAATAATGATTATAATGTTAGAAAATAATATTTTAATCATATTATTAATATTATATTAACTAAATAATATCTAATTAGCTAATAATTTTAATTCTAAATATTATATTTTTAATATTTTATTAACTGGTAATTTAATTTTATAATTTTATAATAATTTATAATCTTAGAAATTAATACTATTAATTAATGCTAACAATTAATTATTTAATATTTTAAAAATAATTTTTTATTATTGTATTTATATTGATCCTAAAGTACTAAAATTTAAGAAAAATATAAAAAATAATTTATTATTACTTTTAAATAATAAAAATATTAAAATTTTTATTCAATTTTATCTGTAAATTTATTTTATATTAACAATTATAGTCAGAATAATTATAATAATTATGCAATACGCAGATAAATAACCAATTATTATTTAATTAGATTTATATTTTATCTATGACTACAATATTTGTTAACGTCGGCTATTACGAAAATAATAAAATAGAGAGGCATTATATTCGTTGAACTCCATAAAATTATATATTTTATATCTATTTATGGGATCTATAAAACTATAAAATAATATATTATATATAATTCTATAAAGATTACTGTTTGTTTTTACGATTTACGACAACAAATATTTTGATCTCATTTAATATAATGATGGACCAAAGCCTATAAGACGTGCACGGATCTACTCTAATTAGCGTGGACTGCCATTTCGTAGCAAAAGGGCCTGGTCCCCACAATAAAATAGTGCCTCCGGTTCTCTCTCTCTCTCTCTCTCTATATGTATATATGCTCTTCTTGCTACCGAACCAACACAAACCTAATTAGTGGCAAAAGTATAGAAACACTTCAGCAATACCATAAAATTAATAAAGACAATTTTTAAAAATATATATATTATTTTTTAATTTATTTTATTATAGTAGTTATTTTTCTAATTTTTCTTTTGTTTTTTTTATTGTTTTACCAAAATTATAAAATTATATATTTTTTTCTTGATATTTTTACATAATAAAATAAGAAAAATATGAATATTTTTATTATTTTTCCTAAAAGTATCTACTAATAAACTTAAGCATCAGCTAAACGGCAATTGAGCTGCCGGTAGCTTAGGCGGCTGATAGACTGGCCCTTATGCATTATTAATCTAATTATGGATTATTTGCTTAGCCCTTTTATCCTCAGTGCAACTTAATTAGATGACTGCATTAGGGGCAGTGCAGCAAACTCAGTAGATAAGTGATCAACAACTCAAGTCTGTTCTACAATTCGTGGACATTAATTAGGAGGCTTAACATCTAATTTCGCCCATTAACTCTTGACATTTCTCAATTATTTTTCTTTTAACTTATAATAGTCCTCAAATTCTGTTCTGAACCTTTTTACATTTTTTCATGTATTTTTACTATTTTTTATATAATTTTTCAAAATATAAGTGAGCAAGGATAGAAAAATACATGTATAAAAAAAACAAAAGAGGTCGAAAAAATAAAAATAAAAAGGTAGAAAAGTCAAATTAAAATTAAGAGATGTCATACATTAAAATAATATTTGGAGACCGTTAAAGATTAAATTGGTAATATTTATGAATTATGTATAAATTAATAAAGAGAAATGGGTAGAGTTTCTTCATTACTTAATTGCCTGTGATTTTTGCAATTTTGGACACAACCCTGATTGGAATTTTAAAAAATAAAGAGAGAAGGCTGAAGTTTAGTTTTTAATAGCATTTTCAATCAACTTTTTATATATGTCAAATTTTTTATTTTAGTGAGTTATTTTATAAAATGACTTTTCAATGTATTTTTTATTTTTTAAATATAAAGTAGAGAGTCAATTTGATTCTCTAGACGTGGAAAGTCAAATTTTACTCTATATTCTGTATTTAATAAATGCAATCTCCCTTTCGATACATTTGATTTAATTGATATTTGTAATTCTTATTTTTTTATTGATAAAAATTAAAAAAATTTAAAGTCATTAATACTTATAGAAATAAAAACAAAGTCTAGAATAAAATATAAAAAGTCAATTGGATTTAAATAAAATATTTTATTCTTTATATATATAATATATTATAAAATTATATTTTTTAAAATAAAAAGCAACACTTGATTATGTTTATTCTAAATCTAATACGCCCTTTCTTTTTTCTTTTAAAAGCAACCTATTTGAAATTGAACCATTCCGTTACTAAAATCACGCCGGTCTATTTTTGTCGACTTGTACGAGTCGGTGGAACACAGTGCGTTTGTGGTTTTTGTAATGGAAGGGCTCAAATGGACCGCTTCCAAGAATAATTAGGGGGCCAACTGGTCCTGAGGCCAGACTTCAAGGGTCTGGCTGGCGCTTTTCTGAAAACTAGAGAGGTTTTTCACATATATTGAGAATAGGCTGTAAAATTTTATTTTAGGCTCCAATTTTTTCTTCCAGAACAAAATTTGAAACAAGTTTATTTATACAGTTTTATTTATTATAGTATTTTTTTTTGATTTTTTTATACTTTATTTATATTATTTTTATTTTTCTTAATAAAATTATGACAACATTATATTCATCTTTCAACTCTATTCACATTCTCGTAACAAATTTAAATACTACGATAAATATAAAATTAGTATCCCTCTTGACTTTATTTTAATTATATATCTTTATGTTATCAAAATACACTAGTTATTATAAAAAAAAAATATAATATCATTTAATTCATGGATATCATATAGAAAGAAATAAAATAAAAATAATAAATCTACATCATTTGATTAGTTTTACAATAATACAAGTTAAATAATATATTTTCAGTATCTTTTTTGTATAATTTTAATATTTTTATCCAAATAAAATTTTAAATAAGATAAAAAATTATATAAATAATTCTTTTAGAAAAAAATCATAAAAAGATTTAAAAAAAAATAATCATAAAAATATTTTTTCAAATAAAAAACCGTATCCAATTCTTTAAAATAATAACCTAGTAAATGAATTGCAAAATTATCAGCATATCAATGCTATATTTGAATTTTGTTTGGCCTAGATTTGTGACTAGTACTGTTAGACATCAACTAAAGCTGCCATCATCTCCATCATTATACTAGCTATAAGTGTCTATACCAATAGTAAAGAGGTGTGCTATTTCCTTTCTTTTTCCTTTTCTTTTTACTATTGGTGGCTAACCAACTCTCCACATATAGCCACTGCCATCTCTATACTTTCGGTGCTTTGCCACTATTATCACTTTCTTCTTGGACATATTCTGCCATCATCCACCATGTTTTAGCTTTTAGCAATACATGCACCATGTACGGGTCCATTATTTGTTTTTTAAGCATGCCAATCAATGTTACATATCATATCAATCACGAACGTTCAAAAATAAGGCATTGTGATATGTAAAATTCAAGGCAACTGGTTTCATGAATAAACTATCGAGATTCTTAACTTAATAATTTAGCTTCAAAATGATTCCTAAAATAAAATTGCTGTTGATAAAGAATAGTTTTTGGCAAGCTAACAAATGAAGCCTTAGTAAGATTATAGCAGACATGAAAAATCAAGCATCTTATGGAAGTACATCAAGATAAACTTTCTCAGAAAAGCCCCCACGCAAGCTTAATATACAAGATTTCATTTAAGAAGAGCGTTCAAGACTCACTGCCAAGATTTATTTTCCACTAATTACGCATCACAAATAAAAGAGATAAGTAAAATAGAAACATCTCAGGAAATTCGCATCCAAAACCAGTTTAAGTGTAAATAAAAGTCTGCTGGCTTCAATGGCTACCATCAATCGGCATGCACATTATTTAAATTAATTCAATGGGGAAACATTAGAGTATTGGTTATCTATAGTAAAAATTCTATTTACATGGTCATAGCTAAAAGATTTCTAATTGTTTTCTCCTTACAAATGTAAAAGATTTTCAACTAAATTCCTCTTCATCTTCCTATCAAGTCAATTATAAAATGCTTAGCATTTTTCCAAGTGATTGAACAGTCTGTGCCACTAAGGAAATAAAGGGCACGGTAGAAAGTAGATATACGTACTATATGATTTATGCTTCTCATAGGCAAAGACCATGCATATAAATCATTAGCAAGATTTCAACCCTAGCTCTTTTGAATTTCTTTTGCATGATTTTGGGTATTATCAGTTTCATAGTCAAAAATTATGAACGTGGAGCCCTAATATTGTTATATCTGGTTTTATTGATGTCACTGCCATGTAGTTTATTATTCAGAAAGAAAATCAAGAACTATGAAATAAGACTAGAGCTGCATGCAGTGGCGGTTTTCTACGATGAGGAATATGATTGAACTACTGTATGAATTACTGTGTGTATGTGTTTTATGTTGTTATTAAAGCTTGCTAGCTATCCTTATTTATTATAAAATAAAATCTACTCTCTCATAAACTCTTCAGCAGAGAGTGTAAATTAAACTATCAAAAAAAAAAAAAAAAGAAGAAGAGGGACTAGCTTCTATAAAAGTAGAATACAATGGTGAGCATAACCTTCTGACACCCACTAATTAGCTCAATCACCAAAACAATCCAACTCCTAATCAATTGAAATCTAGTTCCATCTATTCTTGCCAGTAAAAGATTCTGACTTCCTGTGTCTTCTCCGAGAATGTACTACAATATACATATATGTATATGCACTGTTCTCGAATTAGCCATATCTTACTAAAATCCAAGCTGTAACATCTAGTGTTTACTAGTCACAGTTCTTAGCTAAATTATTCAGAAGGTACTCTTCCTAATATTTCCGTGACTGGGTCTCTAACACTACATAGCAGCCTTAACATTGTTCATCAAGTTTGGTACTCATTATCCATGCATTTCATATATTCATAGATATTCTTTTTTCCTTTTTTCTTTTTCTTTTTCTATAAGAATATATTCATAGTTGTAAAAATGAAAATGTGAACATTTGTGCATCCCAGAACCATAATTTCCTTACAAATAACATCAAATACAAAAGAAGTCGACAACATATAACCAAGACCCAAGAAGAACATAACGTTAACAAAAAAAAAAAAAAAAGACACATTACCATGCTAAATCTCCCTCTTTCCTATACCACCTATATCCAAACCTTTTTTCCCAAAAAAAAAAAAGTATTAAAGAGTACCATAATTCAGAATCAAGAAAGGAATTAGTGCCTCGTCTAGACGATTGTAACATATATCCCACCAAAATCCCCAACCTAATAACAAATACTACATTAGAAAGAAAGGAGTACTTGTCATGCATAAATATTTACATACAAATTAAAAAGTAATAGACCAACTTACTGATACAAAAGAACTGCACCAAAATAGTTGATCCTTTTCTCCACCACTGTGTAGATGACCGTGATAATGATGGTAACTAGGACATGATGAGATATGAAGAAGATCCGAGGTTCCTCTCAGCGCAAATAGGGATATTCTCAACCTTTGAAAATAAAAACCAACAGGCTGATTTCTTGCAGCTGACATGATCTCTCCGATCCAAGCTCCTCTCATCTTTAATTTTGCATCAATGCCAAACTTTATACTTTATTCTTTTCTATTTTTTTTCCCATTTTTTGGTTTTTTCGAACACTCCCACTTTGACCATAAACTCCACTACGAACAGAGATATAATTGACAAAAAAATAAAACCTAACCAGAGATACCAAGATTATTGGAAAAAAATAGAGGGAGATGAATTTGAAAGAAATAGTGTTTTAGCTGGTGCTATATCAGAGAAGTGACTGAGGATCCAATATTGGCTGGATCATGCCATGTACCGACACTGCTCGTGTTAGGGTTCCAATAGAGTGAAGGTTCTGATGATGAGAAGCCCATTTGCTCTATCTGATTTTGGCATGGCATATTCCAGTGCAGCCTGCTTTGTCCTTGTTCAGTTTTCACTTCTTTCATAGCAATCCCAGATTCAGTACTATTGCAACTCATTTGCAAATCTTCAAAAGGTGTCAGATTCTGGAAGTGGTTAGGTGCTCTGTTACTGTCTTTGACACTGAACTTGTTTTGTTGGTGAAGGCTAGAGGCAAGTAAAGTGGCTATAGATGGAGAAGTTGTGGCGGTGGAAGAAGAGGAACAACCAAATATGGAGGAGTAATTAGTAAGTAGAGAAGTTGAAGTAACTGAATCTTGGATATGCTTAGTCGGGTTAAAGCCATTATTAGCTTCATTATTGCCTAGGATTCCTGATGAAAACCCTAATGCAAGAGCATTTAACTGAGGCGGAAGATCGTAACCAGTATCCATATTTGATGAGACTCTTGAATTGAACCTTCCAAATGGAAGATTCATTTCAGATGGGTTAGTGGGTAAGCCATAAAACAAATGATTGATATGATTTGAAGTGGAAGTGATATGATCAATTGGGGTTTGATGAGAAGAAGGGTTATTAGGGTTTACACTAGAGACTTGATTAATAGTACCTTCACCACCAGAAGAAGATGGCCTTTTGACTCGCTTGTTCTTTCTGCATCCACCTCCTACAGGAACATTCCTCAAAGTTCCACCTCTAGTCCAGTATCTTTTGCAAGCTTTGCAAAAGTGTCTTGGCTGAGATAAGCTGTAGTTGTTATAGTAACAGAACTTAGTATTTGAGGAATCACAGCGAGGACACTTGAGAGCTTGCTGTGGCTGCTGCTGCTGCTGTGGTTGTGATGGGTCTTGGCCCCGTTTCTCCATTAGTTTACTTGTTGATGATACCATCAAGCTTTTCTCATCTATCTGATTCTGCACCAAAGGAAAGAAAAGAGAAAAGCAGAAAAAGAAAAAGAGAAAAAAGAAAGAAAGAGTTAAATGTGGCGTTTTTAGGGTAAAATAACAACACAAGTTAGATATTCTCTTCCAAAAGCAAAGAAACAAAAAAAAAAATGGGGTCATGTTCTTGTATAATAATTGAGAGAGAAAGAAAGAACCTGTGGCCATTCGTTAGTAGTTGGAGAGATGACAACCATCTTCTCACAGTTGCCTAGCATTTTCCTTTCTTTCTCTCTCTCTGTCTCACTAAGGAATCCTTGAAACAAAGAGTAAACAGACAAAGAGCAGGTGGCGACGTGAGTCTCTCTCTTGATGGAAAAGAAAGATTGAGTAGAGAGCGGGTGAGAAAGATTATAACTATTATTATTAAGCAACAAAATAAAAATAAAGAGAGAGTATATTAATCAGAATTTCACGTGATGGGTCTTCTTAATTGGTCTTTATAATATGCAATTAGAGTAGATTATTATATTTTAATCAAGAATTTGTTAAGCTAAATTAACTTTAATAAAAAGAATGGGAAAAGAATGTATGGAGGGACAGCATTCAAACTCCAAGAAAAAGACAGGGAGGTAAAGCAGGAAGCAACAGATGAATCTTTTAGAGGTTCAAGAAAGAACATTTTACATGAGAGACTACTCACTCACTCCACATCACTACGTAACATTCCTTTGTTTTATACAATAGCTAGAGGGAATCCCTAGAGCTCATTCCCCGACGCACTCACACCGCAAATCCCACTTCTAATTCCACTTTACCTATTTATCTATCTATACTTTGTTTTCTTTTTCTTTTTAAAGTTAAAAACTATTTATATTGTATGCTATATGCATCTCAAATCTCATTATAAACCCTTTAAACTCATGGCTATAATGACTCAATATATTTAGTTTATTATAAGTTAAGCAAATCTACTTCCACAACTACATCCACATAGGGCATATCAATCCAATTGACCAGTTTTCCCATATTAGATCATTTGTAGCAAAAATAAAAAATAAAAAAATTATCCATTTAAATTAATTACTGATGAGTGTGGTTAAATGTTGAACAGGATTCCTTCGAAAAATTCATCCCTTGATAATGTAGGAGGTGTGATTTATTTTTCATTTTCAAAACCTTAAAACTAACTAAAATAAATTTTACAATAATTTATCTTCTTAAATAGGTCTTGCTTGTGAAGATCTAGTTCGAATGTATGGATAATTGTTAAGATATTTCTTCCTTTTTCTGTTATAAGTTGAAAAAAGCAGTAACATGCATCTATTGGTTTTGGATATAGCTATTTAACTTATTGCATGTAAGTTAACTATAAAAATAAAATAAAAAGAGAGGACTTTATTGCATGTAGGTATGAAACCATTGGATGCTGTAAATATAATATCCATTATCCTCATGAGTTAGAAGATCAGATTAGAAATGGGTGTTGTAAGGTAACAAAACATAACCATGTACAAATGTTGTCATAGCTACTTTTTCAACCAGACTATATTCATTTTCTAAACAGAAGAGAATGTGAAAATTCCAAGAGATAAAAGACAAGAGGGCTCCATGTGATCAGAGATCAAGTCACTTTTTTTCTTCTCTTTTACTTTCTAAACAAACATAAAATGTAAGAATAACCATGCTCTTTGTTCCCAAGGTCTCATTGGCTCTTGCATGCTATATATATATATATGTATGCCTATATTCTTCTCTTCTCGCCTTTGATCAGTAAACAAAATAAAATTGATGCTGTTATTATTAATGGTAATTGGATTTGCTCCTAACATCCAATCTGAAGTATGCAATAGAAAATTGGAGAAATTAAAATATGAAACTGATTCAAAGAAAAGAAATACAGAGAGAGAAACCGTTAACAATGTCAGGGGGATAGAGAGAGAAAGAGAGAGAGAGGCACTGGGGGAGGGTACATAGGCATGTGGTGGGCAGCTCAGATCAGCTGCAAAGGAGAAAAAGAAAGGGCAAGAGAAAAAAATAAAAGAAAAGCATAGTTCGGGGGAACAAACGGATTTTGTAGTCTTTCAAGGGATCTTCTCTTCCTCCCTATATAACATCCCATCATTATTCTTGCGCAGTCCTATTCCTCCCTTTGTTTAATTTATCTTTGATCATTGCAATTCTTTTATTATATTATACATTTACTCTTACCTTATACTATATGTATTCACCTTATGATAATATATTATTATGCACTGTGTAATTTTTGGATGTTGAAGATAGTTTCCAGATTTGGCTGTCAGTTTTTAGTCTTTTTAATCTCAAACTTGTTCTCTTTAATCTAGGCATTAATTTATTATTACATTTAATTAGGGCTATGTGCATGCCATCCGATGCAATGTAACTATAGAGGTAGTTATTAGTGAAATGGAAAAGTCAGTGGAACGAGGAAAACAAAAATTACTTCTGAAATACAAATACATAATTAACAGATAATTGACGTTTACCAGAGGCCGTATATTCTTTCCTGAAAAAAGAAAATAATAATAGAAATAAAAGGTTATACAAACTTTGTAAAAAAAACAAAAAGAACACGTGGCACGGACGGTTTAGGTCCACCATATATATATATATATATGCACCATCACGATCATAGGTTTAATTTGGTTTCACATATTTTTATTCCAACTTGATTAACATTCCAATGTCATATTCCCTTTTAACATCATCGAGGATTCATTAGCTTTGGCACTGTTTGGGGAAAATCTTTTGCAATGGTGTGTTAGTATGCAGTTGTCTATAGGAAGTTGATTACATATGATGACAGAAATTCCCCCCACTTGATTAATGGTTCACTTCACCATTAACTAACAATTTAGTTTTATAGTTACCCCTAAAAAGGAAAATGATGACGCCGGTTTTATTAGGAAAATTCAAATGATTTTGATATGAATGGGCGGTTGTGGTTTTCTCCTTTTCTTTAACAAATTTAAAGAGGATATAATTATTATAATTTAGATACGTTTCATATGTTATGAAACAAACACATAATCGATAAATTATTGTTTCTTAAACATTGAAAATAATAAAAAAAAAGGTTATTTTTTATTATTTTGGCAATTAATCTGTGTATATTTTTTTCTTGTTACTAGTTGATAATTGACAGTTAGCTGAAAACTAATGAAAGTTACGGGTTTAATTATTTATTATTAATTGTTGCTGAACATATATTCAATTATTACTGAATATCCATTAAGATTTGATTTTAATACTATATAATGTAATATTATTTACTTAATAAGTTAAACAAATTAAGTTACCGTTAGTAAAATAAAAACAATAATAATTAAAACTATCTTAAAAAGTTAGTTTAGAATATTTATTTAAATAAGTATAGTTGTCGGTGAAAAATTTTGAATTATAGTTGATTTGAACTTAAGTATTTCAATATTTTAATAATTTTTAACTGTTATTAAGAAATCAGACATTTTGATTGGCTATAAAAAATTAAAAAATTATCAGTTATGCCACTCTGTAAAACAATTTAGTTTTTTTTATTATTATTAATGGGAGGTGGAGATTCAAACTTAAAATGTTACTAAAATTGAAATGTAAATCCCTTGAACCATTAAATTCTAATTCAATGAAAATATCTCTAAATATATATAGAATTCATTTAAATTCATCCTATAATTCATGAATAAATTAAGCTTTATTACAAAATTTGAAATTTGCATAAGTTTTTGAACTAATAAATTAAAAAATTATACACACAATTTATAGAATTTAAGAGTAATCTTGAAATTAAAAAAAAAAAAACGAAATTAGATAAAATCTTTCATTTAGTAATATAAGAGATTTGGTAAAAACTCAATTTCGAAAGGGATCTTTAAAGTTTATCATTTTGGTGAATTTAATATATAAAGGATATCTATAAACTCTAAACATTATAGCTTTCGTGCTAACAATGAATTTTATACCAAATGTATTAGGTTAAACAAAATTCCTGGATAGGACCAAACATTGCCCCAGTTTAGTGGCAAAAATCTTGGATTATGTGCAAACCCTATGCCGTGAATGCACATCTAAATGCCGACAGTATGGGCAACCTATAATTGATACCAGGACCATAATAATAGGACCTTGGTTTAGCTTCTTTTACTCTATAAATATGCATATACCACCATCCTTATGTATTTCTATGGATAATTCAAGGATACGACTACCACATTTTAGGCGAACAGAATCTATAGTTTAGGCTGGTTTTATTTATATTTTTCTCTAATTCGATTATTTAATTTAATTTTTGAAAGTTAAGTTAATTTTAATATTACAAAATAATTTAAATTAAATTAATCGGTATTTACAAATCGTACTATTCCGAATTCCTTTTAAAACGTGGGGTTTAATTCATTTTAGCTTTATACAAAATCTACAAATAATTTAATATATTTAGTTTGTTTTGAACAGTTTAATTCGATTATAAACCACAACCACTAAACACTCACTCACCCCATTCCCAATAGAAGGAATTATTCTCCATAATTGGGGCCTCTCAGAATTCATACTTGGGAATAATTCATATTTTCTACACTCTACAGACACTCCCGCGTCCATAAATTTGAAAAGCACATCCTCCTTTTATATGTATCTTTTTAAGTTTACAAATAGGGAAGGGGGTTTAGCTTGAGTAATACTTAGGATTACTAATGTTTTATTAATTCTCGAGTTTATATAGTCTATTTGAATAATTATATTTCATTTTTTTATTTGCACAAATTAATTACTATGCATGGGATATTGTATTAATTTTAATTAAGCTAAGATAAACAATCGAGGATTATGCATATATGTGCGGGTGTAATGTATAAATGTTTGGTGTTTATGGGCGATGTGGGGTTTGAGTATTATTGGGTAGTAAGTAGTAGTCAATTTTAGAGGGAAAGGGTAGGACCTTCGTACCCACACATGCCACATCCAGTCACACACTCACCAGTCACTACCACCGGACAAAAAATGCCAATTTGGCAAACATGAAAGAAACCCAACACGCACGTTAAAGCAAACTTCTTTATCACTATATATTAGAGAGAGAGAGAGAGAGAGAGAGAGAGAGAGAGAGGGGGGGGCTAAGCTAAGGGGACCAAACCAAAGCATCAAATCCAAGCCAACTGTGCACATCAAAGGCTGACCACATCGCACCTCCAAACAATGTGCAGACAAAGATCTCCCTCTCCATTTTGGTTTCTTCGCCTTTCTTTATTTCGCTTAATTAATTATTTTCTCACCCCTACCCTTCCTCAGTAACACAATGGACTTACGAACGCAAGGGTAACGTCGGCATTTCAAATGACTTTCATTAGTGCTCAACAGATATAACCTAACTGTAGTACTGGTTCCCCCAGTCCAGATCACACACTATTAGTAACTTCTCTTTTGCTAATTTTTCATTATATAAATAATTAAATTCATTTAAAAATATATAAATAAGATAATAACAGTTTCTTTTAATTTAATAAAAATTCTAAAGGAGTCTTGAGTGTTGAGGTGTGGCTAAATTAATAATTGTAAATGAAAGTTTTAATAGATATACTCTAATTTACTATTGGATTATTAGATAAAAAAATAATTAAATCTTGTTAAACACTTTTAATTCAATTTCTTTAAATTCCAGAACAAGGAGAATCAATATTTCTGAAAGAGAAAAATAAGTAAGAAATGGTGATGTGGAAAGGATATTCAACATTGAAGTGGGCGAATTATGTATAACTGCATTAGATATAATGTACCTCCTGTACTTAAATGTGCAGTAGCTAGTGGTTCATGGATGGTAATGATCAAAATGACTATTCAAAAGCCGGTTGTTGTTGTTAGGTCATGTAGTGGAACGAACAACACATGGCGTGTGTGATTCATCATGTTCCAAGGCACTATGTTCTTATGACAAATGCAATAAAAATGATGATGCCATTCTAAAATGAGGTAATCACATACATCCCCACGTTGAGATATAAATATTACCAAATAAAATTTCCATCAATATTATTATTATTATGTGATTGCTGTCCTCAATGGGTCCAGAAATAAAAACAAAAAAATATTTCCCCACTTATTGATACCCAGCAATAATTGCTATTTTGCGCTCCTCCATTTTGATTTCACCTTACCAAATCATGGGTCAAACTTTGCGATAAACAACAAAAACAATAGATTACTTTTTCTCTTTTAACTAATATATATGTACTTGCTAAGTAAATTTTCCATGGTGATTTATATATGTGTGTGTGTGGACCTTACGAGCTCAAATCCACAAACAGAAATTATTATTACTAAAGAAATCATTACATATAACTCCATTGATTAGAACTCACAGCGTGCCAGATCTCATGCACTGGCCTAAAGTATTAGCATCCTTTATATGGTGTTAATCTTTAACTAATTGGGTCTTATAAAGCTGATATAGACCAAATCAGTTTGAATTATTGGATAAAATGGAATCAGTGTTCAAGCAACGACAAAAAGAAAGGGTAAAAACAAAATTGAGGGTAAAACTTTTAGTGGTCAAATCTTGGAATGGGAAACCTAAGAAGGTTGAGGAATGTGGTTGGGCAATTTGCAGAGAGGTAGTTTGTGGTGGCATATGGTTATAAAGAATCTTCTTCAACCTCTAAAAATTCTACAAATCCCTTTGGGTGCTGATGATAACAAAAGGAAAAAAGAAAGATCAGAAGAAGGTGGTCGTGGAGGGTTTGTTAATTGGAAGTTTTCAAGAAGAGTGGGGCCTAAGGAATGTTGTGGGGGACAATTCTATTTGTAGTTTATGTCCACAAACAACAAATGAAATTTATCCTATTCAATCCTATAGGGTGGCGGAGAGTCATTCCACATGCTTCTAGACTCCATCCTAATTGATTTAAGGACAAGGGTAATCTTCACACCCTTTCAGTTTTTATTTACTCTACAATTATATTATATACAACTTCTGCTTTAAATTTAATTTAGGAAAGAGTTGTGACTATATGTCTTGTTACATAATCATATTCTTTTTATTATAAATTGAGAGACTCAAATTGAAAATTTTATTCGAATTAGAATATACTAGACAATTGCTCGCTCTATAGTTAATTTAATTTTAATATTAATAAAGATTATAAAATCACTAAACTTAATATTAATACCATATTATAAAAGTTCAGAAAAATATAAAATATATTAATTGACTTTCTAACTAACTAACTATATATATTGTATTGCAACACAATACTTGAAAAGAAAATTATCTAAAGTAAAAGTTATGAAAAAATTAAAAAAGGTAGAGAAAAGTGAAATAATTATATGTCATAATTAAGGTGTTAAAATTATAATATAATATTTTATATATAATAGTAAAAAATATTAAAATAATTAATTCTCTAAAAATTTAAAAAAAAAACTTAGGATTTACATATTATTCCATGTACGAGAGAGAAAATAATATTAAAATATTACTTTTATATATATATATATATATATATATATATATATAGATATTTATTATCGGGCTAAACTTACAATATAAAATATTTGGTCTAATCTATAAATCAATTTGAATTTTTATAAAATTATATCTTTCTATGCAAAATTAACATAGTTAAAAACTAAATTAGTAATTTAAAATATAATTTGACTTTTATTAACTATCAAATTCGATCATTTTATTTTTAGTATAAATTAATTTTAGTGTCTAATAAAAATAATTAACTAATATTTTTGTTCACTTTATTTTTTATTTTTAGCACTATTTAATTCAAGAAAACTTGAATGTCTTAAAACTATTTATTTTTTATAATAATAATATTAAATTAGTTTATAATTAATATTAAATTATTAAATAAAATAAATATTATAGTTAAATTTTGCAATTTTTATTATGGTTTTTTGTTTAGGCACTAAAATCAAAACCATACCAGAAAGTGAAAATCTTAGTCATATTAATTTTATTCGAGTTATTTAAATCTTTAAGCTACAAGATTATCATGATATTATTTTTAATTGATAGTGGATTTATCAACTTTAATATTTTTTTTATGAAATTAATCAGTCTAAATAATTTTGATAGACTAATGTATAGTTGTTTAATTTTTTCATTAGAATTGGAGAAAGGTTTTTACTTTCGTTATAATTTAATTCAAATGTATTATAAAATAATAATAATAATTATACATTCAAAAGATATCTATATTTATAATTTAAAATTAAATTATATTGAAATTTAGTGATATTATTAAGTGTGTTCAAAATGTTGAAATTTTATTAGGATTAAAATATAGTAAAAGTAAAAAATAGAATAAATAAAAGAATGTTATTTCTATTAAATAGTAAAATTGATTTTGATAAATATAAGAACTTATCTTAGTTTCATAAAAAAGAATTGAAACGAATTAGATATATAATGATAAACTCGAGGAGTAACTTGTAATATTCTTAATTCTTGCACTAGGTTGATTTATTATGGAGAATTAGCGCTTAGCTTTATGAATTATCTTAAAAATCTTAATATAATTAAAAAAAAAATTAAATACCGACTTGTATGCTGGATTACATCTTAAGAGGCAATAGTATTTAATTCAAATATATAATATTTGAGAACGGGTGGTTCAACTTATATTATAATATAATCTTGATTGAATTCAAATTAAGAGATATGTAAAATCTAAAATGTCATGTGTTCATAACTATTGTTGTATCTTATAATGATATGCTTATGTTATCCAAATTCTCTAAATTATAATTTTCTAGTTGTCCATTATTAATGGTGGGTTAAAGAGAATGATTAGAAAAATATCATTTATCATTTAATTTTGAATTGAGATTATTTATATGTTCGTGATTTGTCTCATTAGATCAATGGACAAGTTTGGCCGTGCCCATTAATGTTTCTATCGGAGCAAATCGTATTGATACCTAAAATAATTTATATATTTTTTTAACTTTATAATATCACATATTATATATATATAAGCAGGAAGGATTCGCAAATCCTTCAGACGTAGGGCGCGTAGGGCTTTGAACCCAAATACATTACCCACAATGGAAGTAAACATGTTAGTAACAGAACCTTTTTCAAAAAGGTCTAAGGGGTAAGCTACATAAGCAATAAATTGATTTTCTTCTCCCGCTAGCAACAACATAATGGAGGCAGTCAATCAATATGGATTGATCCTAAATCTGATTCAAATCCAATATAGTACCTATGGGTACATAAGAAATGTATAGACCTTCGGGAAAAGCATGAAAAAAAAGGCTCGAATGGTATGATCCCTCCGTCGCCTCAGAATGAAAGGGACGATCTCGTAGTTCTTGGTCTGTAAAGATACGTTGTTAAGTGCTCCATTTTATTTTCCCATTGAGGCCGAACCTAAACCTGTGCTCGAGAGATAGCTGTCCATACATTGATAAGGGATGTATGGATTCTCGAGAAGAGAGGAGCCGTGGTGGTCCCCCCCGGACCGCCCGGATCCCACGAGTGAATAGAAAGTTGGATCTACATTGGATCTCACCTGAATTGCCCCATTTCGGAGTTCTTGCAGGGTGGAGCCATGCAGTACCAGATACGAGATAGATCCTCTAAAGAACAAGGCTTTTTTCGAATAAGCCAATTCATTTGGGACCCTGTAGATCCACTCTTTTTCCTATTGAAAGATCAGCCCCTTGTCTCTGTGTTTTCACATCGAGAATTCTTTGCAGATGAAGAGATGTCAAAGGGGTTTCTTACTTCCCAAACGGATCCTCCTACATCTATATATAAATGCTGGTTTATCAAGAATACGCAAGAAAAGCACTTCGAATTGTTGATTCATCGCCAGAGATGGCTTAGAACCAATAGTTCATTATCTAATAGATTTTTCCGTTCGAATACTCTATCCGAGAGTTATCATTATTTATCAAATTTGTTCCTATCTAACGGAACGCTATTGGATCAAATGACAAAGGTATTATTGAGAAAAAGATGGCTTTTCCCGAATGAAATGAAAATTGGATTCATGTAGTAAGGGACAAAATTATCCAAACCCTTGTTATTTTAGTTAGAGTTAAGTCTGATGAGAATAATATTCTACCACTAGCAATTCGTTTATTTTCAAGTCGATCCATTTATTATCTATTATTTGATTGACCAATCCTTTATATTGAAATGGGTCAAGAGTCAAATGTTTTGGCAATTCCTCCTGGGGGGATGACTCAAGATAATTTTGAATCATAGCTCTGGATTTTTGTTCATCCCTCGCTGTAATAATATATCGGGGTTTGCAGCGATAACTTGGTATATCTACTATACGACCATTAACTAAAATATGTCTATGATTAACTAATTGGCGGGCTCAGGGAATAGTTGACGCCATACCCAATCGAAAAAGGATGTTATCCAAACGCATTTCAAGTAATTGTAGTAAAACTGACTGTTGACCCTTTGGCTTTGCGGCGATACGAACGTATTTAAGTAATTGTCGTTCGTAAGACCATAATGAAAACGTAATTTTGTTTTTCTTCTAAACGAATACGATATTGAGATTTTTTACCGGAGCGTGATTGATTTCTAAGATCGCTCCCAGCCCTAGGCCTTTTACTAGTGAGTCCCGGTAAAGTCCCCAGACGGCGTATTTTTTTAAAACGAGGACTGGATTTGTTATCTCATGTTTGCTTTTCGTGAAAAAATATCAATTGAAGTGGAACCAATCTCTTTTTTAAAGAAACTAGATACCAGGAGATGTTTGATTCGTAGGGCGGGGAAGAGGGCCAGACAAGCAAGAAGTTCTTCCATTATGGCTATTTCACAAATGAGTTGAGTTGAACAAATGCCTCATCGCATGATCATTAGTAGGATCAACCAGAAACTTACCTTGATAGAATTATAAACAATTTTAGTATCGTACTTCTATAAATTGTTTATGTATTTTATTTTTCAGTGATATTGGATTTCTAAAACTCCACTTAAGTATAATTAGGGTTTAATTTTGATGCTCAGTTATCATTTGAAATTGAAACCTTTTTCCTGATATTTGAAATTAAATTGAAAAACAATTGTAATACAGTACCGAGCTGCTAGGATTGGACATCTACATAAGAGGTCAGAAAATTAAAGAACCGAATCCGACCTACTCTGATTCCATATTATAAGATTGAATTGAATATATTAAATAAGAACTAAATGAATGAAAGCATTAATGCCAAATTAATAAATTTGGGTTTGCGTTCAACTAATATAAAAATAATTAAAATTAACCATTTGGTTGGTTGAATTTTAATTTTTATAAATTATTTATATTTGTTTATTTTCTAGTGAGGTGAGATCACTAAGATAATAACACTCATGCCTAAACACTTTAGAAAATGTGTTTAATAATGCCCAAAAATGACAGTCCGCAATTATTTGTTCATAAAGGTCAAAATTCAGCCAATTGGCCCTGAGCTAAAAGTTCAGGGGCCAAATTGAGAGATTTTCCCTTTTCTTTTTCCGAATAAAAGATCAGATGCTCGTTAAAATCAAAGGGCCCTTGGAGATGCTTATAATCGAGTTCGAATCTGTTTTTGGACCTTACTGGTCCAGTTTGAGAGTGTTGTTGGACCTCGCTGGACCAGCTACTTTTCTCGGAACGACGTCGGATTTATCATCTTCTTCTTGGTGATTTCTAGTTGACAGTCTCTTCCTCCCCGACTTCCAATTTTTCGACTTAATTACTGACGAAAAATATTTGATTGCATGTAGTGCAGCTACATGGAGATTATAGATTTTTATGTTAGAATTTGCATTTAAACTCTGTTAAAGAGAAGAGTAAATCAGAGAGAGATAGAAGGAAAGATGGGTAGAAAAGCAGTTGCAACGATAGTGAGCTTGTGGGTAATTCCAATTTCAATCCTTGTCAATCAAATTGTATCTGATCCTTACATGGTAATAAGAGTTCTTTTTAGTTCTAAACCTTTGATCTTCTTTTTTCTTTTTAAAATTATTTTCTTAAAAAATGTTATCTGAAGAACCCTGTTAATTAATTTGCAGGATGAGATATTTCACATACCTCAAGCTCAAAAGTACTGCAAGGGCAATTTTTTTAGTTGGGATCCCATGATTACTACTCCACCTGGATTGTATGCTTTCTGCTACCTCTTCCCAATTATGTTCGTTTGAATTCTGTGTATTATCCGGTTGTGTATCTATATGAACATTGTTAATGAGCATTTTGGTTTTGTTCTCTTTAATTTAATTTTGAAGTTGAAAGAATTGAATTCTAGCACCTATAGCGTTTAAGTAACTGGCTTCTCAAACACTGTAATTCCTAATTATTATTTGTACTAGCTTTTGATAAGTAGGTGGAATGTAATCCTCTCATGCAAATTATGTAGTTAGAGCAGTTGATAAAATGCAGTGCAAAACTCTTGCAGGTACTTTGTTTCACTTGCCCACGTTGCTTGTTTGTTTCCAGGCATGTTTCTTGTGCAATTTGTGTCATTATTTTCTGAAGCATGCTCCACTGCAATTCTCCGCTCTACAAATGGTGTCTTAGCGGTATTGTGCAGCATTGTTGTATATGAGATAATCACCCACTTGAGGCCGACTCTTGATGAAAGAAAAGCATCATTTCTTGCTGTGATCTTAGCTCTGTACCCACTCCATTGGTTTTTCACTTTTCTGTACTATACCGATGTTGCATCACTCACTGCAGTGCTTGCTATGTACCTTGCATGCTTGAAGAAGAAATACCACTTCAGTGCACTGGTAAAGGAGTTATCTCAAACTTTTGCTGGTCATCTACATTGGTTATTTTTCCAGATATAGATTTAAATATCATGGTAAAAATGAATTTCCTTAGACTAATTTTCATTTAACAATAGAAAATCCTCCCAATTATTTCAGTAACCTTTGATTTTTTATTTTTTTTAAAAGTGGTTGTTAGATGTTGTTTATAAACTTTAAGAATATTGCATTGGAAGAGTGGATTGAGAAATTATCTGAAGTAAGTTGAATGAGGAAAACATAACTTTTAGAACATCAATATACTATGCATTGGGAACTTTAGCCTACACAGCAACACCAGCACACTGTGCATTCCTTTCTAGAAAAAGCAACCAATCTCATCCTCAAAAGGCTTATTATCAAAGTGTCAACATTATGGATGCTACTTTGTCCTTTGGAACTTATTCTGTTTTTGTTTCGTTTTTTGCTCAGCTTGGAGCCTTTGCAGTTTTTATTCGGCAAACGAATGTTATATGGATGGTTTTTGTCGCATGCAGCGGCATCATAGATTTTACTCTAAACAATCAAACAAAAAATTTGAAAGTGGATGTGTTAATTGAATCAGGAAAAGAAATTGGTGATTTAATTCCCTACAATTCAGTCACAACAGGCTCAAACATGAGAAGACGAAAGCCTAGTAGGGCTGTGGATCCCAGCAAATATTTGAAAACCACTATGAATAGCTCTTCAAGAACTGATTCTACAGGTTTTCATCTGAACATTATGATTAAGCTTTTGTGACTATTCAATTTTGCATAGTTGTATTTCACAAATTTTACTCCCATACTTATGGGACTGGAAAATGAGCTCGCCAACTTGGTCTGTCCTGCATCACCTTGTGTTTTCTTCCTTCTCATTGCTAAGATTGCACCATTTTACCTTCTATTGCAGGTCTTCTTGATGAGATACAGGAAATCTGTTTGATATCATGTCGTATGAAGTGGAGATTTTTCTTATCCTTTAGCCCCTTCTTTATTGTATTGGTGGCCTTTGCTGCTTTTGTCAAATGGAATGGGAGTGTAGTACTAGGTACCTCTCATATTGTTATGGTCTATTTGATGTTCTAAGAGTTTGTTTCTCACTGTCTCTTAATGTTGTAGGTGCAAAAGAAGCTCATGCAGTTTCACTGCATTTTGCACAGGTTATGTATTTTAGTCTTATTTCTACTATGGCAGCAGCTCCTCTGCATTTCTCATTAAGTCGTGGGGCAGATATGTTCCAGTCATTCTGGAAAAGCAGGGTCCTTAGTTTCTGTCAGTGGGTAGTGGCTCTTTCTGCTGGCTTCATCTCAGCACATTTTTTCAGGTCAGTTCAGATGCTTGTCATCTATAGCTGAGAAAATGAAACACAAAGATCATCTATTCTGTCACAACTCCTGAAAATAGACTGTTGTAAAGAAATAATGTTGTTCAGCGATGGGAAAGGAAGTGGAAAAGTCACACTTTAGTTTCGTACATTAATTTGTCTGAGCTGTGTCTAGCATCAGCTTGAATTCATCTATCTTTGGCTTTGTTTAGTAAGAGAAAGGAGGGATAAAAGTGTTTCAAACCACCATGGAACGTTACCTACACAAACATCGTCGTAGTGATTTGGTCTTCCAAACATGCAGCTCAGTGCTTATTTAACATTTTTTTATACTCTTTATCACCGATCCATAATAGTGTTTAACACTACTATTTCAGCATAGCTCACCCCTATCTACTTGCTGACAATCGGCATTACCCATTCTATCTTTGGAGGAAGGTCATCAAAGCTCATTGGTTAATGAAGTACCTGTTGGTTCCATTTTATATTTATTCATGGTTTTCAATCCTTAGCATATTGGGTTAGTATTGTCTCTCTTCATCCTTCTGGATTTTATGTGTTTAACTTCACTAATTTTTCATCTATATCGTTTACTGGCAGGGAAAAGTCGACAAAAAATGTGGGTGTTGGCATTTTTCCTGGCTACAGCTGCAGTTTTAGTTCCTGCTCCACTAGTTGAGTTCAGATACTATACCATACCATTCTATTTCTTGATGCTTCATTCCAATATCAGTGATAATCAAAGTTTGATCCTTATGGGACTGACGTATTTTGTAATCAATTCCTTCACCATGATGATGTTCTTATTTCGACCATTCTATTGGAGCCATGAAACTGGGGTCCAAAGGTTTATTTGGTAGATACTAGATAGGCTCCTTGGAGATATGTCATGAAATCTTGGCACACAACTCAGAAGCCATTAACCAAGTTATTAACCTTTTTGCATTAGCAGTAGGCCTTGTGCTTTTTCAGTAATGTATTTTAGCTTTGAATCAAATGGAACAAAATTATTTGTAGTTCATCAGCATGGGATTTGATCCTTGATTAGGGACCGAACTCCTTGCTTTCTTGGAACTTGTTTTCAATGAGAAAAGAGGCGAACATTCATTAATTTGCTTGCCAATAAACAAGTTTAGCATCTCACAAACTATAGATTCTGCGGAGGATGACTGTTCTTGGGTGATCTCTACCCCGCAAACAGACCTGGTCTATCCTCCCATGTGATGAATGCAGCTTCGTCCATTGCTGTTGGTAAAAGCTGCAGCTGCAGCTGCTCCATGCTGGTGCACAATTAGGTCAATATTGGACTATAGTCTATGGCCGAGAACGTGCCTAACTTAGAAGTCCAATGTTATCCGTAAAAGGACCAACAAACCTTCAAAAGGCCATTTGAGCTTTTCCTTTTTTTTTTTTTTTAATCTCTTCGAGTTGCTAGACAGAAAGGACATTATTAATGTCGTTTCTTTGATGTCTAAGTGCGGAGTTCGAGGTAGCTAACTAGCATGCACCCCAAGTAATAATGTTGATATTTATTTATTCTCGATTTCTTCCAATTGAGGAAGAAAATTTTTAATTTACTTATTGGTACCGTTGGAATTTCAAATTCTTGTTCCTTCTTTCTGCTACTGTTAATTAATAGGTTCAAAAGATTCTTTTTCTCGGTAAAAAGATGGCACTGTTAGTTTTGTGTTTAACTTGGTTTAAGTCCATCACTTAATCCAAGACCTTGACGAAACCATCTAATTTCCTCAAAGCCAAGTGTTCCTCAGTGATTGCCACCATAGTCGACTCAGAATCAACCTTCTCTGCAGATCCTTGGTTGTCTTATCCATAAATTGATTATTAAATCTAATACAATAGTCCGTACAATTTTACATTCTAAAACTTAATCCTTAGCCCAAATTCTTCTCATGCAAAAGCTGGCATCATAAGAGAATTGTTAATATCCTATATGAATTGATCCACTTGGTACGTAGGGTTATGGCATTTGCTTCGAAAGTTTGGAAAAAAAGAAGAAAGAAAAAAGATTTGATGAATCCATGATCCGCACTGAATATTTTGGGTGCTCTGCTTTTGTACTCAATTCTGTATGTGAGCAGAAAAACACATGAAGATATTAGATTTCGAAATAAATTCACTTTCATTTCAATTTTGGATGCCCTTTGCACAGTACGTACAGTGGAACTGCCCTAGTACAAAGGGGGACCAACATAGATGATAATGTAGGAACGTGGTCCTATATTTGATGAAGGAAAACAATAATAATGCACAATAGATAGGTGCCTGCCCACTTTGCTTAAAAACTGTTGGCTACAGCAAATTTGTGAAGAACAAAGGATATATAGAAAGGTGGGGAAAAAAAGAAAGGAAGAAGAAAAAGAAGAAAGAATTAGATGCTAAGGACATATAATAGAGATAATGGTCGTACCATACGCATCTAATCTTTGATAGACAAGTTTGGAAAATTATTGAGCATTAGGTTTTCACCTCTCACGCTCAATAATACCACGCTCAATAATACCACTTAAACTGCAGAAATTTATGGCCCACCGTATGATCTGTTATATAAATAGATAAATGCTCATTTCCATTATGAATAGCAATAGTTTGATCTCTTAAACAAAAGGGTATGTTTGTGATGCTACGGAGAGGTTCCATATGTTGATATGTATAATGGAAAATAGCTGGAATATTAATGTATATAGTGCAGGAAAAGAAAGCGGCAAATTAGTAGAAGTCTAGAAGACATTTCTATAGCTGATCTTAATTCAGGCATATTTGCAGTCGTTTAATCAAAACATTCTATGACATAATTCTGCTTTCAGTCTTATTCCAAATAGTTTTTATTTTTATTTTTTTGAAATCTGCTATAGTGTAAATTATGTTCCTATAGTTGGCAGACCATTGTTCCATATGCAACAAAAAATATTGCAAGTTTTAATAGACATTCCATAATAATTGATTAGTGTAATATAACTTATTGCATCAACAGTGTTGTAATAACTAATTAAATATTTATAAAATAGTACAGAAAAATAACTGAAGTGAATGTTATGTCCCACAATAAAAAAAAAGAAGAGTTATTTAATTAATCAGACATTATAGCAGTAATGAGAAGCTAACAACATATTAAATGGAGAGGTTTATGTGGCATATTATCACCTAAACAAACTAATTAATAGCAAGTTGATCATTTGAAAAGTCAAAATTATTAAGTGGAATTAATTAAAATTATCCGAAATAGTGCAGAGTGTTGATCTATATTTATACCGAACATGACAACTTTTGTCATGAATCACATGATGGAAGAGTATATACGTACGAACCCTAAACATAAATACAGCTAATAACAAAGAAAACAGTTGTTGATGTATTCTACAGCTATCAAACCAAGTCTTTAATTGTCCTGAAGCTAATTAACTTAAGCCTAAACTTAACTTTACTACCACATCGTATCACTGTTACCCTCATTGTGATATATAGAGAATAAAATTGAAATCTGGTGTGGTCCTCACTCATTTATCAAGGTCTTTGTATATATTCTTTCTTTTCTTCTTCTTCTTCTGACTCTTTTTAAGTTTCCTTCTTTTTTTCTTTTCCTTCTTGTTTTTGTCTTCTCTTTTGCTTCTCAGTATGGCTACAAGCAAAGCTGAGGGAAAGAGAAGCTTGAAGGAGATGGAGGATGATGAAGAAGAGGAAGATGATGAAGATGGTGGTTGTGGATTAGGGTTTTCAGAAGATGAAAAGAAAAGGAAAGGCAAGAAAGGATCTAGTGCTAGTGGGTCAATGCCACCAGTTTCTTGCCAAGCAGAGAATTGCACATTTGATATGACCGAGGCCAAGCGATACCACAGACGCCATAAAGTTTGTGAGCACCATGCCAAGGCTCCTTGTGTTCTTGTTTCTGGAATCCATCAACGCTTTTGCCAGCAATGTAGCAGGTGATGATAAACCCTAATTTTTATTTATTCTTTTTTTTTTTTTTTTCATTTCCTTTCTAATCTCTCACTCAACGCACTACAGTCTTAGTCTTAATTCCAATATGGTTATGCTCTACAAGTCATTTTGTAATACTGCAAAAACCCTAATTTTTAAATCATTACAAAAAATTTCTTTAATTTTTCAGACACAACTTTTTAAATTTCATAAATTCGACCGCTCATGAAACCAATTTTTATTATGCAATTCAAACTTAAATTAATTTAATAGATTTGTATCTCTTTTTCATAGATAGCTATTAAATCAAAATGATAATTCCATCTCTAATTGAATTGTATCTTACATCTTCAGATTGTATTTTAACTTTTAATTGTTGGAGTGCCTCCTAAACAAAGATTTAACTAAAATTTTTCAATCAAAGTGAATACTTTATAATTAATTTGGATATAATTTTCCACATAAACGGATGCTTGAAGAAAAATACATAATATAGTAAAAGATATAAAAATTAGGTAAAAGTCTTGACAATATAGTACCTTGTTGTAGACATATATATACCCAAGATTAATGGATGATGTTGAGTGAACATGAGTTGTTGTTTTTTTTTTTTTTTTTGAAAGGGAGTGAACATGAATATTGGCAATATATATATAAACAAATATTACTATCTAGCTATGCATATAGTATATTACATAGATGCAATAAGAAAAAGGAAATTTTCTCTTTCACTGACTATTTCTAGTTAAGGGGTAAAACAATGATTGGGAGTGGTCTGAAAAGAAAAACTAATACCTACAATAAACTTAATATTAAAATTTGCATGCTTCAACCTGTCAAAAAATCTTTCTATCTATTAAGTGAGACTCCAAAAGTAATTGTATTTCTCTAACACCATTCTCATTTTCTCAAACTAAATTCTGTAATTTTTACAGAGCGCATGTATTAATTAAGAATAAGTCATTTAAAAACTATTCGGGTGAGAATTTAATTTACTTTATTTAACACTCTCACATCTATATAGCATATATGTTCATTGTTAATTATACATTTTATTCTAATTATAACTATTTATTTATAAAGTATAATGAAATGAATTATGCGTATAGTAATGAAAGTAATTGAACAAGAAAATAAGAATGAAACGTTTATAGTAATTCAAAATTATATATTATAGTACTTAAGAAAGTGATCGTACCTCATCGGATGAAATGAGACCTAACCCTTAATTACTCAGGATTCACGCATGACAAAACAGTAACAAAAAGATGGGTATCTGAGCTGGAGATCACAATTCAATTATGAATCATTCCAGAAGCATTAAAAGGGGCACACGATAAACCCCACTTGCATTTATTTCTTTTTAGCAATGTCTTTCTTTTTCTGTTAGAATTTTGAATATTACTGAATCGTTCTGAGTAATGTATTAGTTTAATCCCCATTAGCAAAAAACAAAAATCCAATGATTTATGGAAAAAAAGCAATTCTTATATAAACTTAATTTATCACTGTAAATAAATGGAATTAATTGATTTATGGTATTATCTATTAAATATAATATTTATATTGGTTGAATTACTTATTACTATTAATTACCTAAAACAAAAAATTAATCTATATAGTAATTAATAAACAATATCATATGTGATAGAATGATTTTATTAAGAAATAGAGGTTTGTTGGTGATTTTAATCCATCTAATCCAATACGCTATAGTGAGTTTGTAGCTACGAGTGGTTTTTCTTGGAAGAAATTTGATTTATCCTGAAAAGGAAACACATATTTGGATTAATGAAAAGGGCTTACCTTTATCAAACAAAACTAGAACAGACTAATTATTCTACTTATAGAAACCTTATCCGTAATTACTGCTACTAATGATGTGCTCCTTGATTACGAGATTATGTCTAATTTCTTTATATGTATATATTTTTAGTTTGTGACAGGATATAGATGAATATTCCTTTTGATCTTGCAAGCAACTATATATATCTGCATTACTATATTGGGTGCAATTTATCATGCATACAAAAGCACAATTGTTCCTTGTCTACTCTAAATGCATGGCTTAATCATATAATTATATTAGTTTAAATAAGTATCAATTAATCAGCACTAATGTACTACCTATTCATTTCGATGTATACTTTTAGAATGAGTCGCTCTTAGTGGCCAACCAAATATTAGATGGATTCTATCTGCTACGAGAAATAGCGTTTGTGGCATAGCAAGTTGAGGATTGATATCTTTTTCTCCCCTTCTTTGAGTAATCTCATTCTTTTTTTGCTTTCTCTATTTTGGATGTGTCTTCAAACTTTGCAGGTTCCATGAGGTATCAGAGTTTGATGACACCAAAAGAAGTTGCAGAAGGCGCTTAGCAGGACATAACGAGAGGCGCAGAAAAAGCTCATCTGAATACCATGGTGAAGGCTCAATTTGATAAAAGACTTACTACCGGATGTGAGAGGTATAGGCTTTCTACTAAAGAGGGAGAAAAATTTAGATTATTTCCCAATAAAATTGCCTCTTCCGAGATGATAGTTAGACCCAAGTATCTACCAATGCTCTCTCTCTTCTGTCAATTTAACATACAAAACTTAAATTATGTATCATCAGGTAGACCACTTTTCTGAAAATAAATCTTTTTGGTATTATCTTATCTGATCTGATTTTCAGCAGGCATGACCGTCTATTGCAGTCGCTATCAATCTGCTTGCACTTCTAAATTCTAATACTACGTCTGGTGGACCTTAATCTGATAGTATAGTGGTGGAGTGTCTACGTCTTATTTTAGATATGCAGCACCTCACGAAACCCCACCAAAGGCAATAGGCATATATCCATAATTGCTTTCATGGTCTATAAGGAAAGACAACATTAACTCAACTGGAATCCCTAGATTCCTTCATTATATACTGTAAAACAACTATTGCATGAGGACACAATTCCATGTCCCTACTACAGCAGATTTCATAAATAGGGACAAGATTAGACAAGATTCCTACCGTGAAAACACACACACACACAGATGAATTATATCATCCCAGCATTTAAAAGGCAAACTTTACAATTGCAATGCACTGATACAAACTTGTTGAAAATCAATAATGATAACAAAAAAAGTGCTTGTTGTTACAATTTGAATTTAGTGTAAATCCTTCCCACAACCTAGGTTAATGTACTTTAGCAGGAATCAACATCTTAAACCAGACTACACTCTAGTTTGCAAACCTCCTTCACTAAAATTTGGGGTAATATGAGATGCTCTGCCAAACCAATATGTCAGAGCACTCTAATTCAAGATATAATAAGTGAAGTTTCAATTTTATATCAGTTACACCCCAGTCTGTAGTCCGCTTTGTCGATCAAAATAAAAGTTTGCTAACCAGCAAAGCTAATAACGGTACTAAATATTATGACTTAGGTAACTAAAAACATACTTAATCATGCCTGATCCCCAACACTTTCATGGCAAGCTCCCAGGTGACAATTGCAGCTGCATTAGCAGGAAATGCTCTCACTATTGTTGGACCCAAACCTGCATAGCATCCTCTAAGTCCAGCCCTCCTGTAAATCTAACAAAAAGCACTCAGTTAACTTCTCTATCCTCCCCAGTGCAGGAGGTTGGCAATGATACGCATGAACAATTAAGAAAATAAGGACATCTTACGGAGTTCAGTACTCGAAATGGATTTCTGGTGAAGCTTTTATCTGGAGCAGTCTGGATAACAGTTTTTGCCACATCCAATGGCAAAACAGCAGACCAAAACTGGATAATAAGAACATGAAAAACATTAGATAGAATGTTGCAAGGAACAAAATAAATATCTGATATGAGATTTTTTTAGTATAGATATATGCAAGCCTGTTTCAATGCTTACAGCTACACCACCAAGGCCACCACTCATAATTCCAATTCCCATGTCAATCAAGTGGCTGTGGTTAGATGAAGAGTCCTTCAATTGTAAATGCATGTAATAACGGACATACTCATAGACACTAAAGAAGACTGCATTTCCAAAAGATTCTCTTAACAATGTCGCAAGACCTCCTCGAAAGATGCCTGAAACCTGAAAGGTTTTCCATCAGACCAGAAACCATTTCACACATTATGCAGCCAAAAACCAGACGCTTTTCTCACCCCATCATGTTTCACTGTTTGATGAGCACAATCAAGAGGGCCACTGTATCTACTGAACTTTGGAACCAAAATATCAGTGCCTTGAACTTGCATCCTACACTGGAAAAACTCAGTTTCATAAGAATGCTATAGAAGATGACAAAGGGCAGAAGGAAGGGGAGCTACCACAGCATCTTATGAACTCTACCCTGACCTTTATTAGCTCAGATGGACATAATACAAAACTGATAATTGCTCCACCATAAGCTGCCGAGGGAATTATAACTTGGGGAATGGGCACATCACTATGCAGTCCTCCCTCCATGAGTAACAAAAATAGAAAAGAGTTACATCCAAGTATGTAATATACTCAATATGATTGTAAAATTAAGATGCAGAAAATCATCATAACAAGGGTTTGCAACAATCTCTAGCAGAATGTATTTTGCATATTATTGCCAAAAGAAATAGGCAAACAGGTTCATCCAATTTACTTACATACCTGCAAGGACTGCTTTCTTTGAGAATAAACACCGAAAAGAAGTGAGCTCTCGAAAGCCATCCCAACAAATGATGATGTTGCCCCCCTATAAAGTCCTTTAACCTGTAAAAGACAAAAATCACTAGCTTGTACTATGATAGATAAAGTTTTTCATGGCATTCAAATAACAAAAACCTCCATGCCACTTCCTCAGATATTGGCAGGACCCTGCACCTGAAATGAGGACCTGGAGCAGTTTATGACCTTAAAGTATGGGACTGGACTCTCTAATAAGATGTAGCAATCACATCCCATTTACAAATTGATGGATGCTGATAAAATAATGCCAGAGGAAAACAAGGACATCAGAATTTGCAAATGTTTCAACGCATCTGGGTTTACCATCAGATATTTAATTGGTGGCCACGATAGCAAGGGCTCTGTTCTGTGTCTTACACTATGCTGAAATATCCATATTTCTACTTACATGCATATACATAAGAATTCTAATTACATTAAAAATATAAACAACAGAGTTAATTTGAAATTGTTAAAAAGAAGCATACTCCTTCAGTCTGTAGAATCCTAGCAGTACAATGCAGACTATTTCGATACTTAATTCCATGAGCTTCTGTATTGTGTTTTTGCAGCTTCACCTAACAAATTAGAACAAACAAACAAAAATAATTACAAACACAAATTGAATTTTCAGTAAAATCCAAAATTCCTGAAAACACTCTAAGCACATAACATAACAACCCATTTCAAGTATTGGATTAACAGCAAAATCTAAGAGATACCCAGATCAGATATATGTACCTTGACTGTGTCAAAGGGGTGACCGGTAATAACTGTGGCAACTCCGGCAAGTAAACCGGCTAAGTACTCCTTGTAAGCCACTGTCTGCTCCATTTTCTTTTCCGTTTTTCTTTTTTCTTTTTTCTTTTTTTTTTTCCTCTTTCTTTCTCTAAACCCCTATACCTTGCAAATTAAATAGTGAAAAGTATAGTGATGGTTGGTCTTAGTCATCAGCCAGTCAGCCACTATACTTATACTCTGTCTTGTCTCTAAAAACGGTGCCAATCTATTGATAAAAAGAAAGAGAGGTTGAAGATGCGAGATGGGGATGTATAAATGTAAATGTACTGATAAAGAAAAGAGAATGAATAAGTGACTGATTAGGTCAAGAATTCAAGAACTCAAAAATGTTTGTATTGTGAGACAGCACCATCTGTTTCGTTTGTTTCTTGTTTCAAAAAATCACTGTCCATTACGGAAGCTCTACTACGGGCGATGGCATAGTTTCTTGTCCTTTGCTAACAACTAAAGTAAAACCTCTGTACAGGGTGATAAAAGAATTACGGTATTAATTTTTATTAATTATAAATAAAAATAAAATTGTTATTATAATAAATTATAAATAAAAATAATTTTTATTATAATAAATTATAAATACTTTATGCTGAAAATACATCTTCTTATATAATAATATTTTTATATATAATTTTAAAATTATATATTATACTATATTTTATTTTATTATAATATTATCTATTATTATTTTTATTTATAAAATATAAAAAAATATTGATATAATTTTACAACTCATTTATATCATTTTATTTTTAAAATTAAATATTAAATATAATTTTTTAATATTTTAATTTCTGTTAATTTATTTAATTTTAAATATATGACTATAAAGAGTTTTATTTTATTTTTCAGTTTATGTTGGTTTTTTTTAAAAAAAAAATAATGGCTTTCTTTTTAATAAAATAAATTAACTTTAAATTTCTTTACCATTTTAAATTATAATTTATTTTTAATTATTAATTAAATAATTAATGATAAAAAAATCTGTCACTTGTATATATAAATACTACTTCATTCCAAAAGAAGTGTCAACTTAATATTTTTATACAAAGATTAAAAAACTCATTACTTATCAATTCAAAATTACTGTAAATAGAATATCTCATTTTTATTATATTTCTCTCTCATCTGCATTCAATTATAATGAATAGAAGCTGAAAAATAATATTTTTAAAATCTGTTTATTTATAGAAAATTATATCAGTTTTCCAGAAAAAATTTAAATAAAATTAAAAAATAAAATTTTGTATTTATTGTACTATTTTTCCAAATAAAAATAAAAAACTATTTTTTATGTTTTTAAAATTATAACTAAACTTTAAAAAAATTAAAAATAAATTTAACATACTTTTATATTCTTATTTATATAAAAAATCATTTGTTTTCAAATAAAACAAGAAATTCTCACTTTATTTATTTCAAGTTCACTCTTTATATTTAAAATATTACTTAGATTTATTAAAAAAATATCTTTTATAAATCAAACATATTTTATAAATTTTCAATGAAAATGAAAATATTTCATTTTTCTAAAGAACTAAAAAATGAAAGCCCTACAAGTAAACAATCTCTTAATTTCTTAAAATGCCAACCAATTTGAATCATCTAAAATTTTTAATTTTATTTCAAAATTATAAATTTTTCTAGATACTCCATTCAATATAAGTATACTATCTGCCCTAGAAAAATAATTTATTTTCAATTTATATTTGAATTATGAAATGTAATTTTTTGATTAATAATATCATTTTATCATTATTTCTCTGAAATATCTTTATTAAACTTTTTGTAAAACTACAATTTAACAATATAATTTGTAAAAATCAACAGTATGTGTTAATATTTATACTAATTGGTCAAGTTATATTTAATAATTACTTACTAAACTAATAGCTAAAAAGAATTATATTATTATCGGACAGAGAAAATATCATTTAAAGTAATTAGAAAAATAAATTATCTAAGAAAGTTGCATTTAGGTTTTGGAAAAGAAATAGCATGTTTCTTGAAACTAAAAGGGCAATAATGAGAAAAATAAAATAGCAAGAATAAGATAACCTCAAAGCAGGAATATTGTGTATTGACATTGCAAAGTGTAATCCTGTGTGCAGGAATATTTATTTTGCTTGTATACAAATTTAAAGAAATTACACATCCCAAGCCCACAAAGCAGTCTCGCCCCCCAATCCACCCCACCATTTCAATCTTTGGTGAAGCAGATGAAACGCCATTGCTATAAAAGGTGGAAATGCTTGATTCCACTTTCATGCTGGTGATATCTCCTTCATTTGGTATCCGTTACAGGTTGGCATAAGGTCATAACTTACTAGGAGAAATCTCATTTGAAAAGCTTCCTACCTTCCCAAGTCGAGTCGAGCTTCTCAAAACCTCGTCTCTTTCAGCTATAAATTTTGCAAATTTGGAAACCCTTCCTTGTTTTTCATGATCTTCCAGCAGCGACTCTGGCAGATTAGACAGAGGAGGGCTTGGCTTGTGGGAGAGCGATGGCATCAATGCCCACACCGAGGAAAGTTGTTGATTTGGTCGATCAAGATTCTGCAGAAGTGAAATATCCTTTGTACCTGTCAAAAGAAAACAAGGTTATCAGAAATCCTAAGCACATGTACCTTCAGAAAATTATAAAAGTTCAGGCAACATGCAAAGAATGAGTCTTGTTTTTTACATTTTCAATTTAAGTTTTATATGTCATATATTTTACTCACTCAAAATAGGAGACAGGAACCTTATCATATATCATTTACAAAACCTTTCTCTTTCAATATTCACGAGAGCCTGTGACATTAAGAAATGATTGAACAAATGCCTCATGCAGGAACAAACTGAGATTAGATCCACTTCATGATCAATATTTTCTAGAAGTATTTGTTCTGGTAAACCACCTCTTGCAAACTCAAAAATAGGCGCCAATAGTGCACAAGGAATGCTGAAATTCAGATGTGGTATAACTCTCCCTCCACCATGCCTCGCATTGCTGTATCAAGAAACTCATCTCATTAAAATACAGAACTCCGATCTGCAGCCACTGAAGAACTTCATTAGGAGAAATTGTGTACTTGGAGCTCATAAAGATGGAAAGTATAGATGAATGATATGTCAGATTGTAATTTTGCCTCCTGTTATTGTAACTTTGCCTCCTGTTCACGATAGATCCCATCATACCAATCTTTTCGCATGCAGCACAAACATCAAATAAGGAAAGATAAATGCTCATACCATGTTGTTTGACATATCCCCACTAGATATCCAAGGACCAATTCAAGTTTTAATAGACCATTTGATTATGTAGAAAATAGCATTCTGCCATTCTTAGACTTATTCACAGGTCAAGACCCACCTGACTCTGCCAATAAAATAACTTGGTAGCTTCTCAAGTACAACAATCATGGGACATAACCTATACAGGATAATGAACGTTTTTGCAACACTTTAAACTACACCTGGTAACAAGTCCAATCATATGACCACTTGAATTGATAACAGCACCGCCACTGCCACCAGGGTGGACAGCAGCTGTTGTTTCGAGCATTGCAGGAATATGCGAGTCCCCTTGAATGGATTGATAAAATGTAGGTGCTTCCACTTTAACTATTTTTGCTATCACTCCAGAGCAAATAGAAGGGAAAAACCCTGCATTGTTTAAAGTGCAAATGACTTTAGAAGAATGGTCACAAAGTAACAAGAAAATATTTAGATGTAATAATGAAATAATAATAGAAACAAAATCTAATAAAATTCTGATGCTAAATAATTGAAAGCATCATTCCTGAAGAGAACATAAGAAGAACGAGAAAATACATCAATGAACAAAATGAATAAGTTTTAAGTAAGATGCTAACTATATGGATTCTTTTTCAAGGTTGTTCACAATCTAAACAGATATATAAGGTTTAAAGGCTGTTACCACATCTTGGTCCAAATAATCCATGTCCAATAACATATGCCTTTGATCCCAAAATTGGGCAGGCATAATCCGCCTTGATAGGGCAAAGCTGATCTGGAACATATTCAAGCTGCAGTAAGGCAACATCCAAAGGCCCCTTGGAAACATATATTACTTTAGCATCACACCAAATCCATGGGTTAAAATGATCCAAGCGAACTCGTATGTTTCGATGGCCACTGTAAGACAAACTCAATTGGTCTCCCTTGGTCTGATCAAATACAGAGGAATCCATGATCTTAGCTTTATTTAATGGCATCTGACTCCCCCTGTAGCTATCAACATTGGAATGCCCAGGAATCACAGATCCTTCAGGTGGGAGGAAAAGTGCTCCCGACTTTGTTCTATTTCTTCCACCATTTATAGTCGTTTTTCCAAATCTCCAAGGTTCTAACAGGTGAGCATTTGTAAGTACTAGGCCTTGATCATTGAGAAGAACCCCAGATGCCCATATACCTTCATCAATGGTAATAAGACAAACAGAAGCCATCACCTTCTCAACTGGCAGGGTTGAAGAGCAATGAGAATTAAAATGCTCATACTTATAACTGAAGGGTCCATCTGACTCATGGCTGTATGCATTCTCTACAGCATTTAAGTTCTCCTTGTTAATTGCGATCCCTTCTTCTGCATTTTGAGGCTCCTTCAGCAGCAAGTCACCACAAGCAGTAGCAATGGCTTCCCAAGGAATCACCAGCTGTTACCCAAGGCTAGAATTTTGCATGATCCATTAATCACCAGATTATTAAACAATTTAAAATGAGAATGTTCGCCAGTTACCTGAATTTCAGCACCAGTACTCTTTTGCCTCAAAGGTCTAGTCAAAATGCCAATGAAATCTCCACATTCACCAAAAGCTGGAGCACCTTCCATTCCTGATATATTTAGTGCCAAAGATAGAATCAGAATTCAGTAGCACCAAATAACCCAGTCATAGTCTAAAGAGAAATATCCACCTGGAAGACACCGAATGTCAGCCATCACCAAAGAAACATTAGATGATCTAGCTGGATAACAGTTGGCAACAGATCCCATCGACAAGCTGGTTCAGAAAGTGAAGGATTAAATAAAAATAATTGTAGATTTAAAATGTCCATTGCATCATCATATGATGCCGATGAGACCCTATTAGAAACATGGAAATGAGAAAGCAAATGAGAGAATTAAGAAAAATTACCTGTTAAAAAAGTGCACAGGTGAAAGGACACCAAAAGGAGAACCCACTGTTAGAAGAGAGTCCCCCCTTATAATCGAAGGTGATATTGTAATGATTGGCAGATCCTAAATAACAATAACCATATCTGTATCTGTATCATATAGCTTACGCCAACAAGCCACGACATAATGAAAATGATAAAGATGGTGCCATTTAAACTACACCTTTAAATTTAAAGAGACTCCCAAAAGGGCAATTCTAGTACTTGTCTTGCTCACAAGGGTCGGATTACCAGATTCCCCTACTGTCAAATGCCTTTGGCCCAGCTTGAAAGATGAATTGCCATCCTCAGTCTGAAAGGATCATTCTTGACATTGTTAATCCACAATATCATACTGTGCATGGAAGTTGCTTAAGCAAATCAATGCTTGCAACAAAACTTATTAAAACTTTCATCTACAAACTCTGGTATAATACCTAAAACAAATGAAAAGAGATCAAGAAAGTCCATTCTCTTCATTAGTAGGATCCGACTCAGAATCCCTGACTGCATTTGCTTCCTCTATTAATTTTTTTGGCTTAACGCCATGATGCTTATGGGCAGCTTATCTCTAAGTGGATTTCCTTTCCTAACTGGAGTTTATTCCAAAGATGTTTTTCCCTGCCTTATTTTACCAAGTTAATGGGTTCAGGCTTGTTCTTAGAAGGAGTGATCTCTTTTGCTGCATAATTTAATTTAGTTGGATGAACTTCACAAAGGGTAAGAGGAGAACAATCTTGAGATAAATTCCAGAATACCATTGCTAGCAGAAGACAGAGACATGAAAAGAAAAAAAGAAGACCTTGTGCCTTACTCACCTGTGTCTGAATCACATCCATAGAATTTCGATGACCATTATCATGCGAGGCCAGAGACCAACCGATCTCCCATCCATGATCTAGTGAGCCTAAAGAGGATTCTACAAGTGATTGGAGAGCCAAGGAAGATTCAGCTACATCGACCTTCATTTTGAATGGGTGAATCAATAACATGTTGGATCTACATATTCAATCATTTTCTTTCCACAAATGAACAAGTATAAAAAAAAAAAGCTAAAGCTAATTATCATTAAGCATGGGCACCAAGTTAAGTCCAACAAGAAACTTTAAATGGAGGTAGTTCAGCAGAATCTAGCAATTTTTTTATGCCAAAACGTACCATCAATTCATATTTATAAATCATAGTAAAAGTTACAAGGTGCATTTGGCATCTCGGCCTCCACAAAAAAATTGCATTTAAATCAAAAAACTTGAGAAATCAATACTTATGACCATCGTGGAAAAAACCAACAATAGCATGCTACCAATATTAAATTTATGAAACAGCAGAGTTTTAAGTAGTTCACTATCATTTCCATAAGCCTCAGTAGTCCGACTTATTACAGGCTATCTCCAATTAAGGGTACAATGCAAGATATAAAAAAAATCATATGCAATGCTCATGTAAACTTCCCAGCCAATTCCATTGAAGTGCCAAAACTACCTAAGGAAATAACTGAAACTTAAAAAGGTTCAAAAACTAGTTGATCTTGGTGCTGCGATTCAAGATAATGAAGTAACAAACACTCCATCCAGCTGCTTTAGCATAAAATTGCATATTTGCCTGAGCTTCTTTTGATGCTCCAGCATAGGAGATTAGTAATATATGTACCTACCAATCTTATAAGTCGAGCAGTATGCCAGTAAGAAGTTCCTTTATCCAAACTCCCCTCAGCCACTCTCTCCATCCCCCACCTTTCCTGAAAATCAACATACTCAGTGTGTCATAATAAACCCCAACTACTAACCATTTCAAATAAGTAATAACAAATAACTATTATCTCATACCTCTAACATAACATCAATTTGAGCACCAGCAATCATCTCAGGTTGGCCCTGTAACAAACCACAAATACCACAAACAACTACATCAAAGAGTAAAAACAAAAATAAATAGAGCAGCAAAAGCAATCCAATTATGGGAGTTATTTTGTTAAGCTAATTAGTAATCTGAACCTGATACATGCTCTCTCTTTGTTGCAATGACAAAAAAGACTCGACAACAGAAGCAACAGTCACAACGAGCACCAGAACCTGACCCTCTAAGCCATTACTGCCTAATATTTGCTTCACTAAGCCTGAATGGAAAAGTGTATCAGGCAATATCATCCCAGAAGCTGAAAGTGTTGTCTTTCCAGAACTACACATCAACCCAGATAACAAAAAAGAGAAATTCAATAAACTAAATTAAAGCCAAAAGCAGCAAACCAATTAAAGATTTATAAAATATATTCATATTCACTTACGCATATAGATGAAAAGCGTGGTTTCGCATCTTAAGCCCCTTTGGGTCCTAATTTTTTTTTTTTTTTAAAAAAGCTTCCGTTAAAACAGTACAACGCATAAAAACTGAGCACTTTTAGTTGTGTATAATAAACAGAGAGGAAAAAACTTTAAGAAAAAGAAGCTTACAGGGCCGTGGACTCTGACCATAACGGCGAAGTTGCGGGCAAAGTTTACGGTTTCGGGGAAACCCATGAGAGAAAAACAGAGGAGAGTCCGTTGATTTTCAGACTAGGAATTTGGCTGTGGATAGAATTGAATCAACATCATCTTGTAATAATATATAACCGATTGTGTTTGCTTCTTGCTTTTGGTTCAGGCCTCTTTTATTATACGAAAATGGTGACATCAATTCTTTTAGACTCTCGAGGTAATTGCGGCTAAAAGAAACGACATCGTTCACTTCGTATTCTTATTATTATTTCTCTTTTTCTTATTTTCTTAAAAAGGAAATCAAACTTAAAATTATAAAAAATAAATAAATAAGACAAGCTTCATAACTTTTAAGCCTTGTTTGACCATGTCACATAAAAACACGACAGCATTTCACTAATTCAAAATGTAATTTAGCAATTTATAATTGTATATTTTGTGTATGAAAATCACATTGGAAGCCTTATAGTTGATAAAAATTACATCTCATATTCTATAATATGAGTTAATATTATGTTTAACATAAAATTGCAACTGAATCATATTAGAGCTTAATTTTATTGAGAATTTAAATTCTATTAATATTTAACTTTTAGATTATAATTTAATTAATTAAATATATAAAATATTAAAATTTAAGTTAATTTTTGGTCTAAAGAATATATAAAAATATTAATAATTGAGATTCGAGTTTCAATGGATTTAAATAGGCATGTTTATGACTTAGGTAATAAATACATAAAAATAGTAAAAAAGTAAAAACACAAATGTTTTGAATTCAAAATTTAAGCTTTGTTCCTTAATTAGTAAAAATAACTTGAACTCAATATATTAACTTCACCTAGCGTTTGAACAAAAATGTGCAATTAATAATTTTTGTTTGTTTTCTCCAATTAAAGTAATGATAAACTAAAGTTATTAATGAATTAGAGAGTTTTGGGTAAAAGAAATTGGGGGCTATAAAAAGGTGTTTAAACTTAAAAGAATGGAGAAAATTGTGGAGTGGGAATCTGTTAGTCGGGAAGAGAGTTAGAAGAGTAGAAAAGTAAAAAAAAAAAAAAAAAGTCCGGTAGAAAGAAAGAAAAGAGGGAGGGAGGCTCTCTTCTAATCTTTTCTTTCCTTTGTAATCTCTCTCTCTTTTAAAAAAGACGCAGCAGGCAGCCAACAAACAAACAAACGAGGTCAAGCTAAATATTCCTCCACCTCCACCTCCACCTCCACCTCCACCTCCAATCTTCACCTCTCTCTCCCTCTCTACAATTTTCTTAGCAACGTTAACATTTCACCACCTTTAAATTCACTTCCATAGGTACTGGGTTCTTGTAATTAAAGAAAACAAGAAAAAGAAAATGCCAGCCCAGAAACGTTCCCACGACTCTACCCACCAAAACGGCCACGATCTTCCCCAGCAAGAAGACCACCCCGGAAACCACCATGAGCAGCAGCTGCCGCTGGTTGGTGATGGTCGTGCTGCTGCTGATGGTACGTGTTTTGTAACTAAAAGAAATTTCAACGAATAATAATAATAATAATAATAATAAACATTCAGTTCTTGTGCATTTCGTTTTGGGATTTGATTGTAGTTTAGCTTAAGGTTTGTTTTGTTATTCTTTTAACAGAATCTGAACAAAGCCCATCTCTTAGTAACGAAGGAGAAGAAGAAGAAGAAGAAGAAGAAGAAGAAGATGACGATGATGATGATGATGCTGATGATGATGATGAGAAACAAGAGTACGTAATTATGTCTGTTATGTTAATTATTTACTTCTTTCCCTTTCACATTCTCTTCTTCTTCTTCTTCTTCTTCTTCTTTTTTCTTGGATCGATCGCCATATTTTCTCGATGATATTGTTCCTCTTTGATGGTTTTTAATTTGGGATCTGCATGCTTTCTAATTTAGCTACTATTTTACGAGCATATTAGAGGATAGATAAGCTTATGTGGGTTATGGAGTGGATGGATGCCTTCTCTTGCCATGTTATATATTAGATAACTAATTCTTGGCCAACTTAATAAACGCATCAGTTGCTAATTTCTATTAAAATGTTGTACTGCTGCCAGCAACTTTGTTCACATACATGGTGATTAGCTAAATAAATTGTCATGATCTTATTTTATTGTGTCATACTACAGCAGATTATGGATGAAAAAGGCAGTTAAAATTAGCAGGCAAGCCAGCCATCAAAAATTCATAGCGAACAGTGTAATTCTGGCAACTGATAATGTTTCCGCTGTTGCTTCTTTGCAGATATGTAGTAGTAAAGTTGTCTGAAATACGTAAGGAAGTACAATGTCCAATCTGTCTAGGTATGGTTTTAGCTTTCTGTTTTAGCTTTCAGATACCAACAGATCCCAAATTGCAAATTATATGGCTGTAGAAATTCTCTGTAAAAGCATTTGATCTCTCGGATGCATATGTTTGTTTTTGGTCTATCACTGGTCACACTCCTTCCATTTCTTGTTGCATGTCCAAAAGGTTTATTTACTTTGTTCAGTGTCATAAAATTTCATACTCACGTGATAATTGGGATAGATGATTCTTTCTTCTGGGTTGAGCCATTGAATTCCTGTTACACCCTTTAGGTTGAAATATACCGCATGATTCATTATTTGTCAGAAACTGCATGCGGTAATTTAATCATTTAGAAGATTTTTTAAGGCCTATGTATCAATTATCATTATAGACTTTGGGTGAACTTCATTGGCTTTAGTCATCATGTTTCTCTACAATTCCATTGTAAAGATAAGTAAACAGCCCACAGCCCCGATTCATGAATATCCTTATTTGTGAAATTGGTTCTTTCTACTTATCATGGAAGATTTCCTTTTCTTTCTTCTTTTGCTAGGAGGAGGAGAGTGTTGGATAGAGGAGAGTTGCAGAGGCTTTTTGAAACTCTGAGGCTTTTCTGCCTTAACCAAATGACCAGATTTCTTTTTCCTATTTTATTCATAGTTTATTTTATCATATGTGAGCGTCTGAGCACAATTCTCATATTTTTGTGACATGCTTGCAATTCTCTAGGAAATTTTGATTTGAATATATCAGCACTGGTCAAGGCAGAAAAGAAAAGGATAGTGTAATAGCTACATTCTAGGCAAATGGTTATTAATAATTTTTTCTTTCTTTTTTCTGGTATATTGAGAGTTTAGTTAAGATTGTCTGCACTTGTATTGGCTGGTTATGTGGTGTATAATAGTGTTTTTTATTATTTTCCTTCATTCACTCATTGCTTTGCAATTCAAACTAAATAAATTTAGGTTCTGTACTTTATCCGACTACTTTAAGACTGTATGTCCAATCATTCTTGGTACTGGTCATGCATAGGTTTGTTGAAAGCTATTCCATCCACATATATATTTGCTAGTATTTTGTGTTATCTTTTGGGGAGAGAGAGATAGAGAGAGAGAAACCAAATGGTTACTTCTGGTATATCACTCACATCTGCAACTTTGGAGGTGATCAAATATCTTATTTAGCATTATGATAAATTGCAGGTTCACAGCTTATAGCCACTTCTGTTTTTTTGCATGCACGTACAAGCATCCATGTATAGGGGGAAAAGTATCAATCTAACCCTTTTTGTGCCTAGGGATAATTCGGAAAACAAGGACAGTGATGGAATGTCTGCACCGCTTTTGCAGGGAATGCATAGACAAATCTATGCGCCTCGGGTAAATCTTCAGTCTGTCTCAAGTCTCTTTCCTGCATAATTTAAATCACATATTCTTTGTATGCATTTTCTGACATCTCTTTAAAACATGGATACTGAATATATATGTTGAATATCATTACAGGAACAATGAGTGTCCTGCTTGCCGCACCCACTGTGCCAGTCGTCGTTCTCTGAGAGATGATCCAAATTATGATGCATTAATTGCTGCCTTGTATCCAGATATTGACAAGTATGAGGAAGAGGTATGATTTTGCTAACCTGTCCATTTTAGTGGGATCTGATATTCTGGATTAAGAATTGAAGAAGTATTAAATAGTGCATAAATTTCTCCAGGAATTGGCTTTTCATGAGGAGGAGAAGGCTCGCAATAAGCAGGTGACTTATTGAAATTGTGATTGCATTCTTCTAGAATACAGACATCCATGCATTTATTTTAGTCCATATTGGATTTTGGATTTTCTACTAAAGCAATATGAAAAGCAACAATAGAACAGAAGACTATAGATGTCTTTATTTGATGGTGGTTTTATTAGTTGTACTTCTCCATCTATCAGTTAAAGACTAACTCTTGAAAAGGCTTTTACAGTATAATATTGTAAAAACGTCAGTTTTACCGATTATCATCACGTTTCTTGGAGATTATTTTGCACATGGTTTTTTCTTTAGTTCCAATCTTTTTGAAGGCACTAATGTTTAGGTTTTGCGGATAGATCCAAGCTTCCATTACCCAAACCATTCGCCGTCAAGCTGAAGCTCTTGGTAGGAAAAGGACAACAGCTAAAGCCACGGTAGCTCCATTTGCAAGGAGAACGCAGGGTCGTTACAGAGATGCCCACTCAAGGGGGAGGAGAAATTATCGAACAGCTGATCTTCAAGGGTCTGATGAAATTGAGGATGTAAATGGTGATGGAGGCAAAGATTCATCATCTGCTGAGGAACATAGTGCAGAAGTAAAACCAAAAAGAATTAAGAGATGGGGAGGTGCTCGGTCAGGAGCTGCTAATGCAGATGGAGGTGGTGATGAAAATGATTCAGAAGTGAATAGAGAATCGATGGGATCTTCTGCTGGACTTGTTGGTCCCTCAGAAAGGCTTGCCTGGGGAAGAGGTGGTATCCGCAGTCACACACGATATGGCAGTGCAAATGCTGGAAACGGAAAGAATGCTCGGAACAGCCGTATCTTTAAGTTGGCAGATTATCTCCGAAACTTGGAGGAGAATAATAATGAGGTAATGTATATCTATCTGGTGGGACTGTACTGAGTACAGTCATATGAAACTCCATATGTGGCATCAAATTATTGAACTGAACCACAGTATTATATCCACCTTAAGTGTCTGAAATTATTGATTTGCCTCCTCCTAATTTCAGTTGGATATCTGCCTCATGCTTGTTTCTTTTGATGAAGAAAAAATACCCAGTTTGCAGCGGCCATACCTCTGCTGCAGACCAACTTTGTCAGTCAAACACCTACGTCAGGTGATTTTTTCCACCATCCCAGAACCTGTTACCTATTAATGATGCTTCATAGTTTCTTTGGTAACTGCTATTACACCACTATTGGTTGTCAATTCCCTGTTTTAATGCAGTATGTTGCTCTCCAAACTGCTCTGCAAACAGAAGAAATTGAAATATACTTGGTGAAAGAGTTGAATTCCAAATTTAATTCGTTGCCCTCCACAAGTATATCAATTTCTAAGCCTGGTATAATTGATCCTCGCAAAGACAAGTTGCAAGTTCTGGAAGAACAAGAAACTGTGGGAGGACTGAAAACGAATAATTTCACTCAAGGGCATGTGGTGAGCTTGTGTTATTCAGCTTGAATCTATATAAATTGCAGATGAAGGTATACTCAAGTGTTACCATAATAATCTTTTATTCTGCTTCTCTATTTCAGCTTCTAGCATATCAGAAAAGGCTTTGGAACTCAAAATGGTAACAAGATTACCCGCCACCTTACCGTGAAGATACCAAATTATGTCTTCTTTTTTTCTTTTCTTTTTATTTTCTTCTACAGAGAAGTATAGATTTATCAATATACACTTGTAACAGGACTGGACGACCTCAATCAAATTTTTAATTTTTTTTTTTTCATTTCAATTTTTTGTTTTCTATTTAGCATTCTTGTTCTAGACTGTTATTTTCTCACTTTTTTTTTCTTATTTTTTTTAAAAAAGAAAAAGAAAAATGGCGGTAATCTCTGTAGGTGGACTACACGTACATCAGAACAATACAATATATATAGTAAGCAGCTGCAAGGCTTCAAGTTTATGCAGTTTTGTTAAGTATTACGTATGCAGAGATTGTGATTGTGATTCTTTAAAAGCTGCAACTTGTGTTTTAATTAGACTTGCTTCCATGGGCATCTCATCTCATTAATTATTAAATCGACAAATATCTTATTCCTGGAATCACAAATGTTATACGTAGTTTGAGATCAGATCAATAAAATTATTATATGCTTTTTTTTTTAATGTCAATTTGCATGGATTTTATAAGGGTACATGTAACTCAATTAATGAATGAATGGCCACTCCAACCGTTTGCTTATAAAAGTGAGAAGTTTCTAGTTGGAGTCTTCTTATTTTTATGGCAAATGAAAGGGAATAACTATTCTCGTTGCATAATTCATGATCTGTTGTCCCTCTCATAAATATTTTGTTATATAATTCATAATTCATTGGTCATCTAATAAATAAAATAAATAAATGAATATGCTGATTCATTTTTCTGGTCACTAAGAAAATAACGTGGTATACTAGAATAGAATTGTATATAAAAAAATAAAAATTCTCTGCAATTGTTTGGCACAGAGACTACTAACAACATCTTAATGTATTTACCTATATAGGACTCATTATAAGTGGCAAGTAAGTGCATTAGTCTTTTAGACTAAAAAATTTTAAATTAATTTTTTTATATTAAATGAATTATCTTTTTTACGACGATAACTACTTCATTATAATAAATATTAATTTATTTTAAAGAAAAACATAAACTTAAAGAAGAAGCAAATTCTTGAATACAAACTTGTCTCTCTTTATTGAGATGATAGCAGTATTTGGGTACGAGAGAATTGGCAACACAGCTAAGTTATTTGTTTTTATTTCTTAAAATTATATAATTTTTAATTAATTATTTGTGATATTTTAAATTGTTAAATGAATTGGTGATCATAAATGGTGACTTAAAATGCATATAAAGAGAGCTCCTCGTCATCCCATTTCAGGACTTATATCGATATTAATGAATTGAGAGAAGGGGGGTCCATATTTGTTTCCCTTTTATTAATATCTTCCATCAATTATTAGTATTTTTTGCTCAATTTAATCCACAAAAGAAAAATTATCATTTATATACGTTGATAAAATGGACAGCTTACCCAACTCCTTTGGTTAGTGGTCCCCATAACCCACTAAATCACCTTTTATTTATTGTTAAAAATAAATAAATAAATTGGCAATTATCTAGTATCCATAATCCATCCTAAACATGGGACCACCTTGACCCTTGATCCAATGGATTTAATCCCTCCGCTCTACTCACATATATCCACATGCTTATCTCCTTTCACTCCTTATCCATTTTCCATCGCAATAGGCTCCACTTCCTCGTCCTTTTTACTAATATATTTCATTTCTTATTAAACACTATTTATGTAATGAGATTTCTTGCTCTCATATTTAATTTAATTTATTTTTATAATTAATTTAACTTTTAAAGTTATGGGTATTATAAAGCTCAATTTAGCTATCTAATTTTCAACATAAATTTAATTTAACCAATTAATTTTTACACGAATTCAATTTTATTTTTTATAATTTAATTTAATCTAATTTTTTATTAAAATTATTTTATATATTTTAGATTTAATTACTTAATTTTAATGTTTCGCTAGAAACGGCTTTAATTTCTTTAATTTTATTAATTTTTTTATAGTGATGTATTGATGTATTGATGAAATAATATTGATGGTGTTCAATTATAACTTTCACCTATATTTATTTCTAGTAATAATGCAAATACTTTTTTATTTTTAAAAAATATTATTACTACGAATATATTAGAATGAACAAATAGATAATATAATATAATAATTATTTTATATTTTAGTATTTTATAATTATATTCTAAATTTATTAAAATTAAGAATATATATTATTTATCCATCTATATATATATATTAACTTTTTAAATCTATATTTTTTTGATATTTTTTTAACATATAAATCTTTTTATTTTAACATATATATTTACTTTTAAAATATTAAATTTAATATTATATATAATTTTATAAATTTTTTATCAATTTATTATTCATAAATTATATTTTTAAATAAACACTCGATACTAAAAAAAAGCATATTAATTATATTTAAATATTATATTAATTAATAAATAATTTTATGATCATATAAAAATACTAATTCTATTTTAAAAATTATATGTTAATATGTTTTAATATTATATTAATTAATAAATTAATTTTATAATTAAAAAATAATTATAATTTTAAAAAATAACATCTTAAATTATATCTTTAATCTTATATTTAATAATAAATTAACTTTTTAATTATATTAATAAATTTTTAATTTTAAAAATAATAAACTCAATTATATTCATATATTAACTTATATAATATTAAGATTAGCTAAGTAAATAATTTTTATAAGATTTTTTTATATTATCACATGAATAAAATTTTAAGACTTAAAAAATTAAAGTATTTGAAAATAATTAATTTATTATTATTTATCAAAATTTTATAAATTAATATTTAATATTAAATTGTATCCGGTAAATATAGAAGAAGCATACATCAATTTATAGATTGAATAAAACACACTTTTGAGTAGAAAAAAAACTGTCGTTGGTCATAGTAATTAATAATTTAAGATGTGATTTGCGTAAGGAGAGATAAAGATAATAAGAGATAATAATCTAAGTAGTAAGAGATAAATTACGAATTTAATTGATTTATTTAATAACAAAAAGTAGTTCCATCACCACCGTGCACGGGCAGATCTCAATTTACAAAGATCAAACTAACCGTAGACAACACACTCCACACTTTCACATTTTACTCGCTTAGCATACTAGTCAGCTTCCTAGCCATATCCTAATACCAATGAAACGACAAGGACGCAGCGCAGACAGGAAAACAAACGACAATATATTTACATGGCACCTCTAATTGCCTGCCACTCAACGATGCTTGCTCCTGGTTTCTCCACTGTAAAGCCTGTGAAGATCACATGCACCCCATCTCACAATTAAGATCAAATAACATAAGAAAACAACAAAAAGATGCACAAATATCAAAACCAAAAGAGCAGATCTAAACCATGTAACCATCTATTTAAACAGATCTAACGACTTTACTTCACTAAAGCACAAATCAAGTTGACTTGGTGAATACCATATCGTATGCTTGCATGCATGCAAAAAGAAGATGAAGATCTATTCCCACGCGCCACTATACCACCTGAAAATTTATCAAGATGCATATAGAGAGCCAAGATCTTTCTTCACCTTATGTTTGCTTAAAATAAAAATCTAACTCTCTTTTCTTTTCCTTTTCTTTTCAGATTAACATAAAAAAACACCTTTATGCAAAGTGGGGTTGATGTTACTAGATATTTACCAGTCATAGACAGTAGGGGAGTTAGGCTGAGATGGCTTGTCAAAGAGCTGAGCACCAATACCCCTTGTAGCAAGGTTGCTACCAGGGTGGAAAACACTCCTCCATACATTATCCTTGCGAGCCGAAGCCGGAGTTGTAGGTGTCACCGGTGTCGAAGGTGTTCCAGGACTCGCCGGCATGGATAACGACCTCTGGAACTTGCTAGTCTCTCCTTCGGCATCTGCACACAAGTTAGGTAGAGATAAACAGAGACATCAGCTACGATCATGTTATACTATATAACAGACATAAATATGCAAGAAATATACCTATGGTAAGAGTTTTGGTGCTGATCTTTCTCAGCTTGCCAAGGCCACGGTCGGGCTGAGGCCCGGCGACAACATCATCCCACATCTTGTCTAGCAACATCTTCTCCTTTCTCGCTAGGTTGATCAGTGAGTCTTCTAGGGTGAGACCTGGTTGAGATATATAGAGAGAGCTGGTTGCTGAGGTGTCTCAAATATCCATTATTGATGGGCAAAATCAGACAGGTTTTATCTATTTCCAGTAGCGATAAAGTAGGACAACAAGGTTCACAGAGTAAGACAAGGGAGTGGAACAAGAAATAATTAGTGAGGGGTGAATTGTTCAAAAGATAGATAAGGATGAAGACTTGGTAAAATAGGCCCCGCAAAATAATATCTCTTGCTGATGAACTGATGGGAGAAGTTTGGTGGTTTGCTCGACAAGTGTAATTGTTTTCCTACTCTATGGGCAATTTTGGGGTCCACATAGATAATGAATGGGCTTTGATGGGGACACGTGGGACCTACTGACATGGGACCTCTGATGATTCCAATAAATTTCTCCATAAATTATTAGTATTAAGCATTTTGTGTTCATTCATAAATCATATTTCGACAATTAAATATCACATTCGGTGTAGAAAGTATAGGTCTCGCGATCTCTATGCAATCTCTTTCTTCTAATTTTATATATATATTAAAAAAAAAAGATTCTCTTTAATATATTAACGTATTAACTATATTCACAGTTAAAAAAATCAGTATCAATCTTTTAATATTGAAATTTACTCTGGTAAATGATAAAATCAATTCTGAAACTTCTCTAATTTCCAGAAATAGAAATCTTAATAAGATCGCTTCTTGATTAACTCTAGTAAATGAGTTTTAACCAGTGTCAGATTTATCAACGTACCTTCAGTTAGAGAAAAGACTTCAAGGGCGGACCTTATAGTTATGGTCTCCTAGGATGAGTTTTTCTGCTTTGAAGAACGAAATGTTTCTGTGACAGTCTGATAGACATTTACTATAAACAAATCATCATCAAGCCGCCTCCATTGGACTATCCATCAGAGGACTTATGACTGATAATGATTTTGCTATGTAAACAATATCAACCAGTTGAGAACGTTATTGTATTTTTAATTTTACTGGTTACTTGTTTTTGCCTCCTTAAATATTATATATTTGATAAAACAGTCAAAATGGTATGCGTAAGCTATGCATGAAGCACCATATATAAATACTAGATTCATCTAAAGGCTATAGACAGCCAAATTATATGATGTTCAACACTATGGATGTAAAAATGGGTCATTACACGCAAATCCGATTCACTTAACACGTAAAAATTGGCATGTTAGAGTTGAGCTCTAATAGGTTTATATCAGAAATTGGTGAACACATTTATGATATGGCTTGAACCGTGTTGTATAGCAAGTTGATACGTGAATCAATTTAGTTATTATTTAAATAAACGTATTATACATGTGTGTTACCGCACACAATTAATTAATTTAGTTATTACTTAAGTAAATGTGTTATATTTGTCATGTTATATATATCGAGTCGTGTTACATGTGTCGTATTCATGTAATATATTTAAATTTTGTGTCCTATTATGGTTAAGATACATTGACACGACATGAACACCACCCACCAATTCGTTTTGAAACCCCTACTCAATACCAATAGATCCTAAAACTTCATGTTAGGAATCTTAGTTAATTTAAAAGACCTATTACCTTCAAAAGCATGGTGATAAAACCTCTTGAATCAAAATTGGAGATGCCAGAATTTCGTGCAATAGTTCATTGATATGTTCACCTCAGCCTGGGTTCTCCCGTCATGTTGCCTGCATTAACGAAGACATATTAGCAGCTCGAGTCCACTGATGGAGATCCCATCTTGACTGTTATTGTCGATTAGCTATTTGAGCAATGTACAGGAGAAGTTGGCCAAGACAAGCGAAGTAAGCCAGGTTAAACTGAATAAAGAAATAGAACAATGAAAACTGAGATTGGAAGTATCCTCAAAACTTTCATGCATCTTATTCAATTTTTACGAACAGTAACCCACTTTTGTTGGTCATTCATAAAAAGTTTCTACAAAATTTGTGTGTAATAGCAATCAGTGCCAATATTCAAGCATGGGATTAGTTAGCTTGTAGAAAATTCCATGGTCCATCAGTGGATGATAGTGATACCACTAACAATCCCCACTGAGCCAGATATTTTGTTGCACCACATAAGCTTTATCACAGCCCAGAGCCACCAATCAATATTTCTTTCAAAGTTCCTGATCGTGATAATTAACATATGAACGGTGGGGATATACCTTCTACATGCTACAGTTTGATCATGCTATGGGACCAACAGTACCACCAAAAAGAGAAAAGTCCGGAAGCCTTCCTTCATCGGACAATACAATCCTAGTCTAAATGAGAGCAGGCAAAATTATATTCTGCATGTGTTTCAACAAAAGAACACTTGAAACAGCAAAAGAACCAAACGAAAAACAAACAGAAAAGAAAAAGTGTTACCATGCACTAGTGATCCAGCTATGCCTTGTTTATATAATGCTGGTAGTTCTAGAAACCAACTTTGCAACAAAATGGCAACCCATCAGCAATACGAGATTTCTGGAGATGCTGCTGCAGAAACCAATTCGTTTGAGTCATTCTCCTTTGCTTGCCTTCTATCTATTCAAGATCTGGAATCAAAGTCCCCTCCCGCAAACAATATTATCCAAATAAAGAAGCAACACCAAGAATTTGAGTTTAGTCACTTTAGACCAGACTCATCTGTTTACATTCGAACAAGAAATGCTCAAATACATTTCAATCTCCAGTAGGCAGCTACAACTACAAGCATTTCTGTGCCAATCCAAGCAGGTAAACTATAAACCAAGCAACCCAAAGTGCTAGCAGTAATAGCACAAAAGTCTCGCATAATCCAAACCACAAAACCAAGCAAAAAGGAAGCATACTGCTTCATTGGTCATTCAGCCAGAGAATATTTCAGTTATTTGTCTTTCCGGAGAATGCAAGCTCAAAAGCCAAGTATTAAAGCAAATACTGTCCTGTCAAATCAAATTAGATTGAGGCTCTGCTTCTCAAATTCCTTTCAAATGAGTTTGCCAGTTATCATTTGTCTTATAGAGAGATGAAGAGTTAGATAATAACAAAAAAGACCAAAACAAGAGGCACCAGTTCAGCTCAAGTTATTAGAATAAGCATAAATGAATGATGTTCTGTCACATGGATTGAAGCACCACCAGTAGCTTATTGATGATACCACCCTCCAAAAGCTAAATGCATAACCTAACTAAATTAGTCAGAAAACAAGACATAACAAATTAGTCGAGTGCTAAAAGATTCTGTATATTGATTTCCTCATTAAATCCTGTATATTGATTGAATTCCCCTGTGTCGACATCAGTTCAGTTTCTAGCATGAGCATCTGGCTTCAAAAATGCATATATAAGTACAGACTGAGTCTACATAAATCTTCAATGAAGAACTTCACCATCAGAAGGGGCCTGTGCAAAATGATTAAAAACTGGTACCAATGAGGAATTCCCTAAAATAGTTAAATTCCAAGGTGTAATGATTTTTCTGAATTATACCAGCCTTGTGATATGGACCTTTTCTCATTCCACATCTATTTAATGTCTTCCATCACTTTGTTTCTTTTTATCACTTCACAAATAACAAATGCTATAGATCTTGTTGTATTTTATAACCTAGTCATCTGATTGGATAGTGTAGAGTTCAGAAGAATTGTGTACAGAAAGGCTTTAAACATCAATCAGAAGATCTGGGAAAGAACACCTGAACCAGCTTGCATTGAGAATGGAATACAAATCAGATTTTGCCACCTATCCATAGTCCTCAATGAAATCATATACAATTAAACTATTATTTGGTGAGTCATTTTTCCCCCTTACTTCAATCTGCTTCTCACCATATTTTATCTTTTTTCTCTCTGCAGAATTCCCTTAAACTCTCCAATAACACTCAAGAGCCATCAATATTTTGCCATCAGACCTTATGGATTTTTAGCACTCCCCTTATCACTGCCTCTTCATAATATCATAGAATCAAGATACCAAAAAAAAGATGAACGAAGGAACCCTGACCAATGCAAAATTTGCCAAGTGCATGGTATCAACTATATTTGATTAGAAGAAAAGGATGTCCTAAGCAAAAAAATAAAAGAGTACCTCACTCCATAAATATCTGCGCATGTTTGACAGCATTGTAGAAAAGTAAAATGTATTAACCATCCATAAACACACGTATCTGGAAATCACAACAAATTATGCAAACCTGATCTTATATTGAAACAAAAGATGAAAGAACACCCAATCCAAAGGAATGGAGCCTAAAAGTTATAAATGACCAAGAATTCAACTATCACTCTCAAAATCACAAAGAATTTACTAATAGGAAATCTGCTAAAAAACATGGCCACTAGGCTGTTTTCCAGGAAGTCAATTCACAGGCATTTGAAACTAATAAACTGTTGGCAAAGGAGGCATTCCAGGTCAAACCCACATGAGCAAACAACAGTCAACCCCAATGAAGAAACAGCTGATCAACAAGTATTTGCACTTACTTTTCTCTTGTTTAGATCTCATATGCATATGAAATTACAAGGACATATTCCAATGCACCAAGGAGGCCTGAGAGAGTCAAAACTTGAAGCAAACAAACTGGGCAAACAAAGAAAGTTACGGTCATGATTAGGTTAAGCTTATAGAAGCCATTTAAATTCAACATCAAGGCTTATAATTAGTTTCCATTTATTTGATGAATAAGAATATATACATACTCCTAACGTATGCTACCAAACTACATGCAGATATCTCTTCTACATTTTATGCCAAAAGGACCAGATAGGAGGAAAGAAAAAGCATCCCTTAAGAGAAACATCTGATCAAATTCATGGCATTCTGCCTGAGTCTTAATTTTTGAAATTTTAAATAAGCCTCAAATTTACTGTTGCCTTTAAGTACTACAATGTATAGGAAACTGTACAAAAGAAAAAGTCTGGGCTTGGCATGTCAAGTTTTCCCATACTTTGTACAATATCCCTGCAAATGAAACAAGCAGCTTGTCAATGCCAGGCACAAACAACTGTGGAAGCCAATATCTATTCTTCCTCCAAGTAAAAATTCTCCAAACTAAGACACTCACCTCAACAAGCTTTGCAATTTTAGTCCGGGAGGAAGAAAGATATTGCTTAGTGATTTCCATTGTGGCTGGAATTTGAAGGGGATGCAAGGTTGTAAGAACCTTGTCAACTGCTTTTTTGACTATAGTGTTATGTGCATCCTTGCTCAAATGACCCTCGCGCCAGGTTGGTTTTAACAATTCTTTAACAAAATCAACAAGAGCAGCACGAAAATGTCTCAGTGCTCTAGATTCTCCATCTGTCTTTTGGTCAACTTCCATTTCGTTATTTTGCCTACCCTTATCTACTGTGAAGTCCTTTTTGCATTTTGGCCCATCATTGAGGTTCCTAGAATCACGATCAACCTCTATATCGCTTGTATTTAGAACATCTTTTGAATGACCAGTGCTTGAAGCATTTTCTTCCTTGGCTTTTTTCCCATTGACCACACAAGAACCTCCTGTCACTGCTCCACTAACAGATATATCTTTTCTGAGTGTATAGCAGTTCTTGTCCACCACATTTTCATGGTATCTACTATAAAAAGATGCATTACATTTGTCATCATTGCATTCTAAGCCAAGGGCCTGACTTGCTAAAGAGTCGCGATTTCCTGGTTGATGTGACATATTGAGGCTGGACGTCCCTTGGCTAAGAAAACAAAACTTAAAGGGAACTCTGTATCCAGTAGTGGGCAAATCAATGCTATCACGAAGAGGGTCATACTGGCTTCCTGGAGATGATGCTATCGTAGGAGTTAAAAGAAAAGACGGTCGAAAAGGTGTAGATGGTTCCCAGTCATTTGAGGAAATTTCTGCTTTATGTTCTGCATAGTGCAATGGATCTGCAAATACATTGGTTAGAGGTAAGTTTTCTCGCTGAGAGCCAGAGAGAGGGGATGCACTTTGCAGTAATGAAGATGATCTAGAAGCGCGATAGCTCCTATCATGCTCGAACAGCTTTTGAGAACCAAGAGGACTTGTACTCAAGGAGGAATTGTAAGAAAATAATGGTCCTGTTTGAGCAGAGACCTGGTGAGATAGCAACATCTGACTACTAGAAAGAGAACCATCCAGTCTTGAGGCCTGTAAACAGTGACCTCTAACATATGTTGGATTCTCTAAACTGCCCAAATAAGAAGAGGGATTGCCATTGCAGTGATTGCTTGATGTTACAACAGAGCCACTTGAAGATCTATGTTCAGGAAGCAAGCTTTTCTGAAATGAAGGAGAGCTACCACTATTGATTGGAGACGCATAGCTCCTATAATCAGTGGCAAGCCAATTTTGTCTAAGATTCTCTGTAGCAGCATCCTTTAAGGGAAAAGAAAACCGAGGATCACCTTTGGATGAAGGAAATTGCAGGGTGTCAGGATGGACTCTCCGGGATAAGTCCTCTCTCTGGAGTGATGAAGATGTATGTTTATCATCCAACTGATGCAGCCTTCCGATTTCTCCATCTTTAAGCGCCAAGCTTCTTTCTGAAGAGAATCACATGAAAAAGTAGTATCATTTTATGGAAGAAGCCATTAGGTCAGAAAAACTGAAGAGTTCCGATTTTTCCATAAATTTTTCAAGCCTGATGGATGAGAATGTGCAAGGTGCGGGTTATAAATTTCATTACAGATAAGGCTCCCCAACATTCACAGAACAGCGAGAATTATATACCTTCGCTGAACTGGTCTCCTTTTGAGAAATCTGTGGCAGCTGCATCTCCCTCAAGCTGTCCTTTAGCATTATCTGCTTTATCGTTTACATGAAGGAACCTACATGAACTCCCTCTAATGCACCACCCTTTGGCAAAAAAGTCACACACGACTGCTGGACGTTTGTAGGGATCTTTTAATTCAGAGGAAGGAGATAGACTTCGAGTCCTGGAAAACCTAGTGATTAGTAAGATGTAGGAATTGGTATTTTCAGTTAAAGCAGAAAAAGAGAGATTAGGCAGTGTAAGGGAACAAGCCTGGAAGTACGAAAGAAAATATTGAACCAGACTGCACCTTGATGCTGTTTGCCTCTTATCGTTCTCTGACTGCATAACTTCTATGCTAGCATCCAGAATTGCATTAGTCTCAATATTACAGTCATCTTTGATAACTGAATCATTAGGCAACTCATTTTCCGTGGTTCTAATTAAATTGGTGGTCCCAGGAACCTTAATTTCACTATTACATAAAGGAGCCTTACTATCACAATGGGGTTGACTGCATTCTTTAGAGTTGCACTTTATCAAAAATATGTCAAAATCCTTTTTGACTCCAGAATCTTGACTTCTATTCTCCCCATTGGTAGTCAGATGCTCTCCTGATTTCAGATACTTGCAGCCCTCATAGTTCACATATGATTCCTGCTGCCTCGTAAATGGTTCATTCAAAGGACCAGAAAATTTAGAATTACCAGCGTTATCTTCTAGAAGAGAATTAGATAGAAGCCCCAGCTCAGAATTCCCTGCAGTAGAACGTGATTCGTGTTGTCCGCCATCCCTCTCAAACTCCACAGGTTGCCTAACATCTACATGGAAGAATACTGAAATGAAGCAAAGAAGACATGCTTGCCAGTTTACGTGTTAGACAAGACCCTAAAAGCAGATTTTTGGACATCTTTATCAGAAAACTGAAAATGACACTAGATTACCTACACAGCTGTTCTTCATTCAATTGCTGAACCTAAATAGTTGCACCTACTCAGATTGGACAAATCAAGCATATATAAGGTAGAAATCTACCTCATTTGTAACAGTAGCAGTAGCATAAGTAACAAGAACATAGGCCTCAACTGGAAATACAGGACGGAGGCCTGTAATTGATAGGTGGGCTGTGCTGATTCTAACCAAATAATCATAGGACTACAGGAATGACATAAATTTCTGACAAACCGAACCACCTTTCAGGAGAAAATTTATGTGAAAATCACTATTGGAGAAAAGTGAGATTCTCTTTGAAGGATTATCTAATACTTTACTTCTAGTGCAGCAATATTTTCACCGTCAAGCACGAGTCCTGAGCTTCTCTAGAGTACTCGATCACTACCTAATTCACTATTTTTCACAACTCTGGTAAAAGGAGTCTCAATCCAAAAGTTTCTATTAGCTGCATTAATCCTTCTGTTTTCTATTTGAGAAAGCATGACATATGCCAGCGATTTCCTAACTTTATCCAAAATTTCAAGATTGGCCGCAGGGTTAATGGAGCCCAGGCTCAATGTAAAACTCATAATAAGCATCAAATATTGAATCTAATGAGAAAGCTCAAGCATAAGTTTTAGCTAAATCACATGTTACGGAATTTTTCACAACGCCAATCACCTAGTGATCAAAATATCTCAATCATGCAGCAGAAGTTTTACTGTGCAATCCAAAACCTATACATTTTATCAATAGTTTTATGCGGTATTGAGTATCAGATGTGCACAGAGTTAAATTTTGCTAACTGAAGAAAAATCAATCACTTTGAAGGGAGAAAATATATAAAATAACTCGTAGAGAATAGCTAACCGCTGGATTTCTGATTAGATGAATCTAACGGTTGTTCTTCTTCTTCTTCCGCTTCTTCTTCTTCTTCTTCTTCGTCTTCTTCTACTTCAATTTCTTCAATTATCTCTTCTTCTTCTTCTACTTCTATCTCTTCATATTCTTCTTCCTCTATTTCTTCTTCTTCTTCTTCTTCCACGCCATCATCATGATCGGAGGACGAAAGGACGCTGTCGTCATCAAAGGAGCGCCTGGGGGCGGAGGATGGTGGTGGCATTGGGTTTTGTGCTCGGTTTTGGCTGTTACGCTTTTTTTTTTTTCTTTTTTGGTTTAGTTAGCTGGGATATTTCGAGCCAGTTAAACACTAAGCTGGGCTCCATGTTCGTGCCTGGTTAAACCTTTTTGTTTTTTTTCTTTTCTTTTTTTTGGCGCGTGAGGAAGATGTTGGGTATTACGGGGCTTGAAACCAAACTGCCAAAGCCTTAGAAGACAGTGTTGAATTGGACTCTGTTGTTCTGTTTCGGGCCAATTGGCCTCTTTAATTCCAGCATTTTCTTACTTAATAAGAAGGTCCTTTTTAACAATATAAATTACGAATTTAATCATTTTTACAGTATAAAATATGTTGGAATTTCAATATACTTGTGTTCTGTGTATAAATTTATCAAAATATTTTTTGCATGACAACCGAATTAGTTTTAACACACAAGGTAATTCCTGGTTGGGCTAACTCCAAGACCAAAACCCCTTTTAAGTTGTTGAACCATTATGGATATGCATGCAATATGCAATAAGTAGAATAGCTGTGAGGTTGGAATAGTAACAGATTAAATAGCTGTCCATTTAAGGATATCAGAATCCGATTAAAATATATATATATATATATTCAAATTTATCTCAAATTTTTTTTATCTTCAACACCTCAAATTCTCTTTGTCTTCGACACCTTATTAACATCAGCTACATTTCTTGATAATCAAAAAGCTTCAACCATAATTATGCATTAAATATGGTTCGTAGTCCCTAATCATTAATTTATCCAAAACCTAAAAAGTCTCATTTGCTCTTGAAGCTTGACGAAGTTTATAAACAATCAAAACATCAATAACTGATCCATTGATCACTAAAATACTTTCCTTAATTTGATTTAATAAATTCAAAAATTTACATAAAATTATTATTTCTACGTAACCTCCAAATAAACACATCAATCTAAAAATATTAAAAGCAACATCTTTCAAAAGCATTTCTTCAAACACTTTTTAATTCCTTATCAAAATATCCATGAAAATCCAAAACGTCATATATTTTCGATCTAATATCTAAATTTTTTAATTTTAACTCAATAAAAATAAAATAAGTGTTAAACGTCTTTCCCTTTAATCAAAGAATTGATGACAGCATTGCATTGAAGAATAACAATTAATTTCTAAATTTTGACTTGTTTTAAGACATACCTAGTAGCATTAAATTTATGAGAAAGAAATAAATTTTAGATTGAGTCATAAGTAAGTGAATTGTGAGTGAAGCCATGTTATTATGACAAAAAAAATAGAAATTTGAGATTTGAGTCATAAGTAAGTGAATTTTGAGAAAATTAGGGCTCTACATGTGAAGGCAAGAGTTTGGCTTATCTGAGTCGCTAACTCGATTACGAGAGATAAGAAACTTTTAAGATGAATAGTTAAGTAGTTTTGAAAATTCTTCTTTCACTTTCAAATACTCAATTGAAAAAAAATTTAGAACTTTTAGTTACATTGTAGAACAAAGGAAAAAGAGAGAAGATATATAGCCAAAATACCAATATTAAGTCCACTAAAGCACATCCACGTACTAGCAAAGACCAAGCCATCTTAATAAATTTGGCTCTAGGTAAAAGGAGTTGCATTGAGTGATCTATATTAGATTGTCTCTTACGACAATCTTGACAATAATAATAAAGTACAAACTTTTCTAAACTAAAGTAAACCTAAATTGGCATGGAATTTATGATTTGGGGCACTCTTTTTCATTTGATAAGTTGTATTCTATTATGATTAGCTTATTAAAGTTTTTAACGAGGCCCTTATAGTATTGCCATTTAATGTAATAACTTTTTATCTAAAAAATACATAAGAACAAAATAAAATTGTCCACAATAACTATTCAAAAGTTATAAATAAGATAGTAAAAGTCTCTTATAGCTTAACTAGGGTTTTAAGTTTGAACCTTAGGGATGTAACTGCCTTAAAACTCTTGAAAGAATAATTTGCTACATGTATGAATTTTGTCCATATACACCAAATTACCTACACGCTCTATATTATATATATATATATATATATATATATACACACTAAATTGTCTGCAGTAACTATTATGGTAGATGGTAGAGACAACATTACAACAACTGCTGGGTTGAACTCATATCAGTAAATGACAAAACTAATAACTATAAGAAATTAGAATTTAATTTAATTAAAATGAAAATTAAATGAATGAGTGAATGTAGAATACAACTGTATGTATAATTGAACTCGAATCAATTTAATTCTAAAATTACTAGAACTGTTTTAGTTAGTCGGATTTTTATTTTTATAAATAGTTTGTATTTTTCATTATTAGTCGGGTAGAATCCAAACAATAATCGGCCTAATCTAAACGGCGGCACCAACTATTGTAGACAGAGCAACAATCTCGTTGATAATGTTAATGACGATGCTAAAGCGAAACACCTATAAAAGAAGATCTATTAAACAACAAGAAGCCACCAATCGAAAGACGAATACTGAGAGTGTTTGGTTCAGAGATTTAATACAGCTGATGACTGTTTTCATTGAATAACTATATTAAAGTGTTTGGTAAAAAATTAAAAAAGATTTAAGATACACTATTTCAAGTTTTTTCTTTTCTTTTTCTATTATCAATATAATTGTTGTGACTCTTTCCCTCAATCAAGAATTTTATGCTTTTAAGTTCTAATCAACTATGTTTCATCAAGTCAGTTTTATGACTTATTAGACTACTGTCCACATTCTCCTTGTGTGGATTCAATAGACTTCAATATTTATTTGGCTTTTTTCATAAATAAATTAGTTTAAATGATTATGATCAATTTTTAGACAAATAGAAATTGCGTATAAAAATTATATAATTTTCTTTATAAATAAATTAGTTTAAATGACTCTTATCAATTTTTGGACAAATAGAAATTGCGTATAAAAATTATATAATTTTCTTAATTACATACTAAAGTTTTAAATTTAGAACTTGTTAATTTATATTAATTCAAATTTTAATCGACCCAGCTCAAAATGATTATTTAAATTATATTTTTTATAACAAGAAAATAAAAATGAAAAACAATTAAAATATAGAAAAAATTTATTAAACTATTTTATGATTTATCATATTTTTATTTTAAAGTCTATGATTTACTTTTTGTCATTTTGGTGCGTTGACTGTTGGTAAATAATGGTCAAATTCCAAAACGCCATTAGCATGTGCTGACGTGACAATTAAAAAAATAATAGCTATTGTGTGTCATATCAGAATCTTTTTACAATTTAACCGTTATTTGTTAACAATCACATTTACAGAATATCAGCGTAATCTAAAAAAAAAAAAAATCATAAATTCTAAAATTAAAATACGTAAAACTAAAATATAATTTAATAAAAAATTTCCTAAAATATATACTAAAAAAGAATTCCTAAAATTTGGATGAGTCTCCATGAATTACGGACGGTTGCAGTAATTATAATTTTTGTATTTGGTAAATGAACATTTGGAAGGTCAAAAGCAGTTTCATCATAAAGTGATAAGAGGAAGAGCAGTTCTTATTGTTAATGATCCATTAGGTCATAAGATTCCAAATATAATATCAAGCCTAATGCATATTTTTGCCCAAACCAAAATCAGCTGCGCAATTATTCCAATTGTATGCGTCCAAATGGTATCTATTCTACGAGCGCCCGCTCAACCTTCCTATTCTAAAATCGTTTCTTACTTTTTCCATAACATTATCGATGTACATCAATATTTACGCAGGGAAATGAGTTGGACACTAAATGCTTATACATATTCTCATAATCCATATCATGGAGTAGTTCCAAAAGATAATAATACCATTCATGTTTTCCTAAATTGAAAAATAATGTCAACATATCTCATCATTCGAGATCTCATCTCATAATTCCAATGATGATTTTTATATAAATTAAATTACACCCAATTGATAATATCCCCTTTACTTCTTCTTCTTTTTTTTTTCCTCTTATCTATGTTATAGCAAAATGGGTTTCATATTAATATTGTTATTCAATTATATTTAACATATAATATGGATCCACTTATTTTCACATATACAGTTAATCCTCTAATCGTCAATTGTAAAGATCTAAAAAATAGTCATGACAAATATAGTCAAAGCATATTGTATTATATAGGTTTAAAATCAATAATATATGAATGAATTTATATTTTGATTAAATATTTATTTCTATTCAATAGGTGATTTTTAATATATTTCCATGTCTACAATAATAGAACTATTCTTACTTACTCATATTTTAATTCTTCTTGAAATATCATCCTCAATAATTAATAATTAAAAAAATCGTTAATAAATGATTAATTATTTAATATTGATGCTACCAATAATGAATGCGATAGTGCAAAGTCAAAGTAAAAACAGAAATTATATAAAGAAAACTAGAATTGAGTCAAAAAGAAATTGAACTCAGTGATCATGTAAGTATCCCGTAAGAATTTGAAGAATTCATGTTTTATTTACCGATAAATGCATTCTCATAATTATTAAACAATACATATAAAAAGGGGAACCTGACCTAGTCCGTTAGGTCTGTTTAAGTGAGTGGAGCGAAGGGAGCTGAAAACGTGAAAGCAAGTCTATCCCCAAACGTCTGCAAACCAAAGACCGGCATTCAAGCCGAGCCGCTACTTGACTGATTCATTGCCTGGCATCATGAAGTGAACTAGACTGGCTTCGGTCTCTCTCTACATGAAGCACCCGAGCTTCATACAGGGTCTCATTAGGTTCTTTCCCCGGTCTTGCCGGCTCACCTCGACATTCACGGTTAGTCCCTAATCCGAGTGAAGGTCACTCCTTTCGTTTCCCTCGGGTTCTGTTCTATTAGTTGAATTGAATCCCCAAAAGCGGAAGAAGCGAAATGGTAAAGGTATCCTCCCTACGGTTACCTTCTTTGCCTTCCCTTACACATGGTTTTTTTAAAGACTACTTCATCCCACCATCTTCATCCTATCTTCATGTCCGATAATCTCTGCTGTTGAAGCTGTTGAGGATCGCCTAGTTGACACTACCGGATCAGCATCAGCTAACTCTTCAGGCTAAGCCAATAAGATCGAATAAGAGCAAGTTTCTCTACTATGCATAGATTATATCCGTCCATAGTTAAATACCAGAATAGAGAGAAGAGTTTATAAAGCTATGTAATTAAATTAATATTGGATTACTACACACACCAAGACGCGCACACGAATAGTGTCGTTAGTCGGACACAATGCAAGACATTTGAACATCAATATAAGACTGAGCCCGATAATTGCGCACCAAAGTGTGGCAATGCCTTAAAAGTGGAAAAAAGGGAAGTCAAAATACAAAAAAGTCAAAAAGGAATCCTAAGCCGTCTAATTAAAAATCTACGCCATATATCATGATCAAACATTAACGTAAAAAAGAAAAAGTTAAAATAAACTCATACATTCTCACCCGTGAACATTTCCGTCTTCCTCTAGTCACGTGCCTTTTGTCCTAAAGTAAAACCAAAAGGAATTTTCAAGTGGAAATAATAGGCAAATAGCAAAAACACGTCTGGAAATAACAACTTACCATCACAAGTCACTTTACGTCACCATAGGTCCAAGCAGTGGGGCCTACTCATGTAGTATTAACAATGAAGAAAGAAGGCACCTATCAGATTAGGAAGTTACTCTGATGTACCCTAAAGAGCTCTTTTGACCGTCCGATCAAAAGATGTCCATCAAGGATAATGAACCAATGAACTCCACAAACAAGCACTCTCTCTCTCTCTCTCACGAGTCAACAAAATGTAGAAAAGGAAAAAATAAAAATCCAACTGTTTATTGTTTACCTGCACTCACGTCCCTGCACTCCCTTAAAAAAGCAACAAAAAAGAGCTTAGAAGAAGAAATGAGGCCATAGTGAGAGAGAGAGAGAGAGGTCTGTGTGTCTGTGCATGTAAAACGCGTAAAACAAGAAAAGCAAAAATTGAAGCTAAAATGTTAAGATTTGTCATCGTACAATCATGCTCTCTCGTATTTTTCTTAGCTTTCTCCACTTGTTTAGCTAAACCAGGTAAGTCTTTTTTTTTTTCTTTTTTTTTTTTTTGCACTTCACTTTAGCAATTTTCTGATTTGATGAAAGTAAAAATTATCTGATAGTTGTGGATTTAATTAGGGATTGTTGTTTATTATTTAGTTTGATAAATGAGTGTTACTTTCTGAATATATGTAGATATGCTTGTGGATTTGAATTAGGGATTCTTGTTTATCATTTAGCTAGATAACGAGTGTTATCTTTTGAATGTATGTATGTAATAGTTTGATAAATGCCTGTTTAGAATTTATGTATGTATAAATGATTCATTAGCTGTTTCTCCATTCTGTGGTTTTATTTGTGATTGCTGTTATTGATTAATGTTGAAGTTCTGGTGTTTACTGATCTGCCGAAATTGGAAACTTCTTACACTTGTCTTGTAGATTCTCAGTTTCACACTATCCACATGAAGCTTCTTAGCTTAGTTATCATGTACTAAGCAGTTGGGGTTTTACATAAAAAAAATTAAATGAAATTCTTTTTCTTTTAATCTATAACGTTCCATGAAATTGAACTTTGAACTGCTTATTGGTATAATTGATGTTGATATAATTATATCTGTCTTGAAGAGCCCAAAACTCTTCTATTTTTCTTCTGGTTATTTTATTCTTTTCTTAGTTCACATAGTTAGGAAAATTAGCAATGTACATAAAAAAATTGGATTCTAAGACAGATAAAGAAGGAAGAAAGGGAAAAGCTACGAATCAGTGATGATTGCTTCCTTTTCAATTCTACACTGTTGTTTGTGGTTGATAATATTGGAGGTCATTACCAAAACTTATTGTAATTAGATTACATAGAGGAAATTAAAGTATTGATTATTAGGTTGCATGGCATAGGAAAATTTGCCTCAATAATAAAAAACTAATATTACATACTCCAATCAAGTTCTAGCAAAATTTACTATCTTTAGCTCGGAGATTACTTGATTGTTGTATTTCTTCTTGTTTATTGTTATTTAAATATGATATTTATATTTGCTCGTAGGACCATGGGTGATGAGGATAAGCTGTGGAGCTCGTGTAAATGTGCACAGCCCACCAACCAATACACTTTGGTACAAGGATTTTGCATATACAGGCGGGATTCCTACTAATGCATCGCTTACAAGTTACGTTGCTCCTCCACTTTCCACCCTCCGCTATTTCCCCCTATCTGAAGGTCCCAATAATTGCTACAACATTAAAAGAGTGCCAAAGGGACACTATTCTGTAAGGGTGTTCTATGCATTGGTTGCACATCACGATCCTGATCCGAACTCTGACAATGAACCTCTATTTGATATTTCTGTCGAAGGCACACAGATTTATTCTTTGCAATCAGGTTGGAGTAGCCATGATGACCGAGTATTTACTGAAGCACAAGTGTTTCTTACAGATGGCACAGCATCCATCTGTTTCCATAGTACTGGTCACGGAGATCCAGCAATCCTTTCAATTGAAATTCTTCAAGTAGATGATAGATCATACTTTTTTGGTCCAGAGTGGGGTCAGGGGGTAATCTTAAGAACAGCGACCAGATTTAGTTGTGGTAATGGGAAGTCAAAGTTTGATGTAGATTATAGTGGCGATCGATGGGGTGGGGACAGATTTTGGAGTCGCATGACAACATTTGGCCAAGGTTCGGATAAAGCTATATCTACTGAAAATAGCATTAAGAAGGCTTCAAATGCACCAAACTTTTATCCAGAATCTCTTTATCAGACTGCCCTTGTTAGCACTGATACTCAGCCGGATTTAGCATATACAATGGATGTGGATCCTAACAAAAACTACTCAGTCTGGCTACATTTTGCTGAGATTGATGTTTCAATCACTGGAGTAGGAAAACGGATATTCGACATCCTGATTAATGGTGATGTTGAATTTGAAGCAGTAGATATCACCAAAATGAGTGGGGGTCGTTACACTGCTCTTGTACTTAACACGACAGTTGCTGTTAATGGGAGAACTTTGACAATAACCTTGCGTCCTAAAGAAGGAAACCATGCTATAGTTAATGCCATTGAGGTCTTTGAAGTTATCACAGCCGAGTCCAAAACTTTATTGGATGAAGGTACATATATCATGCTCTTCTTCTTGCTACGTGTTTGAATTTGTTTATACTTTATTCTTTGTAAGATATCCAGAACCAGAATGAGGCTTTCTATATGTATATGTACACCAGTATATAATTGTGCAAATAACTTCATGTATATATATTTCATCTGACGTAGTAAAATGCTGCCACAATCTTTTTTTCCCCTGTGAGTGCATGATTAGAGTTGTGGTTTACTTTTTTACTTACCTTTTATTTGATTTCCTTGGAAAACATTTATGCCATAAGGCCTTGCTGTTTTTAACTGTTCATTTAGAATTGTACCATGGTATTGATATAGATTACTTTATTCTTGTGCTATCATTTATGCATCTTTGATGATGTTTGATCATATATTCTTGTGCTACATTTATGTGTCTTAGATGCTATCTGATCATATGGGTTTATATCATCATTTGTGAAGCAAATATTTGAAGATGTCATTGCTTCTTGCTTTAGCACATGCAGCTTTTCATGAGTTGGAACTTTCGAAAGCAATTATTAATTTGATTATTCTTCTTCATTAAGTTCGAGCTTTACAGACATTAAAGAGTGCATTGGGCCTTCCCCTTCGATTTGGGTGGAATGGTGATCCATGTGTTCCCCAGCAACATCCATGGACTGGCGCTGATTGCCAGTTTGACAGAACTATCAGCAAATGGGTCATTGATGGGCTGTATGTACTTGATCTTTGCATTGTTTACATTCCAGTTGCATTTGCTTCTGTTAATTCCTTAATCTCTGAGATTACATATTGCCCATTGTACTTATTGATTCACCTCTGTTTCTCATACTGCACAAGGTTTGGCCTGTTACTGAGAATAAGTTTGAGCAGGCCATCTTGAAGTTTTGTGAGAACATAATTGTGCAGTTGACTGCATAGTCTGTTAGTTACATGATACATATCAGTATTTCCATGGCCTCTTTGGCTTCTTAAAATGTGCTCTTTTTGTTATCTATACTTCTTGACACAAGGTAGGGTGAAACTGATAAATTTTTTAAGAATTTCTTGTGGTTTAAGGTTTCAATTTTTCAGTTCTAGTACCATATTTACCTTTTACCTTTTCGACTGAACTATTCAGCACATCTCTTCCAATTTATTTGACTTTGAAAATGGTTGGTCAATGCTTAAGATACTAAGAGGTTAGCTTCTTCATGGTCAGGGGACTTGACAACCAAGGTTTGAGGGGTTTCTTGCCAAATGACATGTCTAAGTTTCACCATTTGCAGAGCATGTAAGTTTTTAGTACATACACCTTCTAGTTTCAATTGGAAAGGTATTGGTGCTTTCTTTTTAGCTTGTAAGCTCTTATATTTGTTGAAATTTGGGCATTTGCAGAAATTTAAGTACTAACAGCATTCATGGGGCTATTCCACTATCAATTGGATCAATAACCAGCTTAGAAGTACTGTAAGTTCTTGTATTAATTTTAGTTAGCTAGTTTGATGGAGTAGCTTATGACTTCTTGGTGTGGAAAAGAGAGTTCTTGATATATATATATATATCAATTTTGTGTAGTTTAACACATCAGTATATCATCTTATTACATCTAATTGTCTGGCAGGGACCTCTCCTATAATTTCTTTAATGGATCAATTCCAGAGAGCATTGGACAGTTGACATCATTGCGGAGATTGTAAGATCTGTTACATAATCTACAGATTGTGAACTAAGCTAGGATGTTTAGTTATTCTGTTATTGACTTTAATATCAAGTTTTTATGTTTAGGAATCTCAATGGCAATTCTCTATCTGGAAGAGTCCCAGCTGCACTGGGAGGAAGGCTTTTGCATGGAGCTAGCTTCAAGTAGGCTCTTATAAATGTTTCTCCTAAAAATTTACTACTTCTGTGGTATTTACTATATTTTTTGCTAAATTCTACAAGAATACTATCTGTGGTTTTTGCAGTTTTACTGATAATGCTGGTCTTTGTGGTATACCTGGATTGCGGGCGTGTGGACCCCACCTCTCTGCTGGTGCGAAGATTGGCATTGCCTTTGGTGCATCTGTGGCATTCCTCTTCATGGTTATCTGTTCAATGTGTTGGTGGAAAAGACGGCAAAATATTCTCCGTGCACAGCAGATTGCAGGTAAGTGCAAACAGATGATGACCGAATTTAGTTCTATATCTCTTCCAATTAAGTTATCAATTCCTAACAATAAGATGTTAGAAAATAATGTATATAGTTAATCCAGTGTTCCCCTTTTCACCTCTGTGGTCTTAAAACTAGTTGTTGTAGAAGAACAGGCCGAAAGCACAAACATGCTTAGGTCTTTTAGGTGCAAATTGATATCCTACCTTCTTTTGTCTTTTAACAGCAAGAGGTGCTCCCTATGCAAAAGCAAGGACCCACAATGCGCATGATATTCAGATGACAAGGCATTATAATCATGGTCATGCACGGACAGCTGCTGAGAATGGGCCTAGCTTACTGTCTTGATTAATCAACCGTCACATTTCAGAAATCAGTCTGCATGAACTTTCCTCCTGCTTTGGTTTCTGGAATCGGAGTTGCATCTAGACCTGAATCCCATCACCTGATGACTGATTTGGCACACTTCTCAAATCACACTGCTGCCTATGTGCCCATTTCCTTGAGGATTTTGTGTAGTGAGGTTGGAGAACTCGGTTAGAAAGGACCTTCGAAACATCATTTCGTCTTGGTGTGCTACCAAAGGCCATATAAAGTGGAAAAAGTCATGTACATTTCTTCAATTCTTTGGTTCAGTTCCCGCAAAAGAAATATAGTATTAAGTTAAAGATGGACTGATGCATATAGATATAATTGAATATATATATATATATATATATATATGCCAATTTCTACAAAGCATTTGTAGATTTGAAGGAACATGCGTCATGATACGGCCCTGGCATCATAGGTCATACAAAAGGTCAGGTTGAGAGGATGGTAGGATACCCAATGAATCTCTATACTTTAAAAAAAAGGTTAGATATTATGTAACCAGTATTTGCTTCTTGTTCTTTTCTTTTTTAAATTGCATTTGTGTTCTTCCCCTCTTGTGCCTTCGGAATGTTTTTGCCGTGGCTTGAATTCTACAAATTTGATTAACATCTTATTTTATTCTTTCTTTCTAAATACGTAAATTTTGTTTCCATTTCAAGCAATGATGGGCAGCTTTCTTATTAATGCAAGTATGTGATGGAAATACGTTTATTTGTTATTGTTTAATCGAGTAGAATCCGCTGCTTTAGCATGGAAGCAGATCTATTAGTGAAATTGATACGAACTCGAACCGGATACGTTCAAACACCAAGATAAGTAATGGTGAGAAAATCAAACTGATAAACGCTCTCCCTATTTAAGAGGAAGCACCCTTACCAATAAGTTCGAATTTGTTGCCTCAAAATCTAACTTGAAAGTTTGCAATTGATTATGGAACTAACAAACTTAGCAATAGAACTACTGAGCCCTTTAGTTATAAATAGATGAAGAATGTTCAAACAACTCAAGAAACTAATAAAAAGTTAATTGATTGATCAAACATGTAGATGTGAAACTAAATCAAACAAGTTAATTTAATCTCAAGAAATTCAATAAGGAGCACCTTAAGGAATAAGAGTTAACAACTCAAATAAAACTTCATTCAGAAATGTATATTGATCTTATGTCCTTTAGCCGAAATACATAGCTCTATTTATAGAGTCTTGAAATGATTCTAACCTTAAAAAGGACTAAGAGATAAGCAATAAAGAATCAAACCCTAAAAGACTTCTAATGTGCGGTTGCCTTCTTCTGTAAGCATAAGTGGTGGCTGCCCTAGGATTAGGTAAGACCTCCAATGCTTCTAGAAACCCTAATATGCGGCCCAATGCTTAGGGTGCGGTCCAATGCTTTTAGAAACTCTAATGTGCGACCCAATGCTTCTAGAAACCCTAATGTGCGGCCCAATGCTTCTAGAAACCCTAGGAAAGCCTGTTGACTTTGATCCCTGATATTTGACCTTGACCTTGTTCCATGACCAGAAGTTTAAGCTTCATTAATAGCAATTAATGTCACTATCTTCAAGGCGTTTTTATCTTCATTAAAAGCACCATCATTAGCCAATTTCAAAACATGCTCCAAGTAAGAATTTAAGGCTTGCTTGAACTTTTTACTCTTTGCTCGTGTCATTGGTCCTCTATAGGATAGTGGATCCATGCTAGTTGACTTAGATGCATCATTGGTTGCATCATTCCCCCCCTCTTTGAAAGGATTCGACCTCGAATCAACGCCTTCATCAAAATCAAAAGGAGACAAATCAGCAACATTAAAAGTAGCACTAACATTATACTCACCAGGTAAGTCAACTTTGTATGCATTATCGTTGATGCGCTCTATTACTTCAAATGGACCATCACCACGTGGCATCAACTTTGATTTTCTTTGATTGGGAAACCTATCCTTCCTGAAGTGCACCCAAACCCAATCACCAACTTCAAATACCATCCTTTTGCGGCCCTTATTGCGTTGTTTGGTGATTTGTTCATTGCGTCTTTCTAAATTTGCACGCACTTGCTCATGCAACTTCAACACAAATTCAACCTTCTTTACACCATCTAAATTCATTTGTTCACTCAAAGGTAAAGTAAAGGACTCAAAGGAATAAAGCCATAAACAATCTCAAATGGGCAAAATTGAGTAGAAGAATGCATACTACGATTATATGCAAATTCAACATGCGGCAAACAATCTTCCCATGTTCTCAAGTTTCGTTTAACCATGGTCCTAAGTAATTGTGACAAAGTTCTATTTACTACCTCAGTTTGACCATCGGTTTGGGGATGACATGTAGTAGAAAAAAGTAATTTAGTTCCCAATTTACCCTATAAGGTCTTCCAAAAATAGCTCAAAAACTTGGTGTCCCTATCACTGACAATAGTTCTAGGCATACCATGTAAACTTACAATTTCTCTAAAGAACAATTCAGCAACATGTTGTGCATCATCGGTTTTCCTACATGCAATAAAGTGTGCCATCTTTGAAAACCTATCCACCACAACAAAAATACTATCATGTCCATGCTTAGACCTAGGTAGTCCAAGCACAAAATCCATAGATATGTCAATCCAAGGAGAATTAGGTATGGGCAAAGGCATGTATAACCCATTAGGTTGTGATTTAGACTTAGCTTGCTTGCATACAATACAGTTAGCACATAATCTATTCACATCAGATTTCATTTTATGCCAATAGAAATGATCATGAAAAACATCTAAAGTCTTTTGAACACTAAAGTGTCCCATCAAACTACCTTCATGTGATTCTCTCACAAGCAATTCACGCATAGAACACATAGGAATGCATAAATGTTTTTCTTTGAACAAAAATCCATCATGTCTATAAAATTTATCAATAGCACCATGTTCACAAGCATAGAAAATAGAACCAAAATCATGGTCATCAACATACAAGTCTTTGATATACTCAAAACCAAGCAATTTTGTTTCTAGAGAAGCAAGTAAAGCATACCTTCTAGATAGTGCATCGGCAACTACATTTTCTTTACCTTGCTTGTACTTAATGACATATGGAAATGCTTCAATGAATTCACTCCATTTAGCATGGCGCTTATTCAACTTGTTCTGTCCCTTCAAGTGCTTTAATGCTTCATGATCCGTGTGAATCACAAACTCCTTAGGTAGCAAATAATGCTGCCAAACATTGAGTGCACGCACAAGAGCATACAATTCCTTGTCATAAGTTGGATATTTCAAGCTAGCTCCATTCAAATTTTCACTAAAATAGGATATTGGCTTCCCATCTTGCATTAAAACAGCTCCAATACCTACACCAGAAGCATCAAAATCAATTTCAAAAGTTTTGGAAAAATCCGGAAGTGAAAGAATGGGAGATGAAGTAAGTTTGTCCTTTAGCATATTAAATGCGTTTTCTTGTTGTTCTCCCCAATGAAACTTCACGTTCTTCTTTACAAGCTCGTTAAGTGGTGCGGCATCAAGTCCTTGACAAACCTCCTATAGAAGCTTGTAAGCCCATGAAAGCTCCTCACATCACTAACATTCTTTGGTGTTGGCCACTCCTTAATTACTTTTACCTTATCTTCATCGACCTGAATTCCATTTTCACTAACAACAAAACCAAGAAACACAAGTTTGTTTGTGCAAAAATCACACTTAGCAAGGTTAACATATAAAGAATTCTCACGGAAAACCATCAACACCATCCGAACATGTTCAACATGCTCACTAAAGCTCTTACTATAAATCAAAATATCATCAAAGTATACTACCACAAATTTACCAATATACGCATGCAAAACATGGTTCATTAGTCTCATAAAAGTACTTGGTGCATTAGTTAAGCCAAAAGGCATGACCAACCACTCATACAAACCAAATTTAGTTTTGAATGCTTTTCCATTCATCACCTATATTCATTCTAATTTGGTGATAGCCACTTCTCAAATCAATTTTAATAAAGATAACACTTCCATGCAATTCATCTAACATATCATCTAACCTAGGAATAGGATGACGATATTTAATGGTAATCTTGTTAATTGCACGACAATCAACACACATACGCCAAGACCCATCTTTCTTAGGGACTAACAAAACAGAACGACATGGGCTAAGACTTTCCTTAACATAACCTTTACTTAGTAGTTCCTCAACTTGGCGTTGCAGCTCTTTGGTCTCCTCGGGATTGACTCTATAGGCTGGTCTATTTGGAATGGATGACCTCGGCACAAAGTCTATTTGGTGCTCTATCCCCCTTAGTGGTGGTAACCCACTAGGTAACTCCTTGGGAAACACATCGTCATATTCCTGCAAAACACTTACAAACACACTAGGAAGAGAAGAGTTAAGATTATTAGTGTTAAATAAAGTCTCCTTGTACATAAGTACAAGTACTTGCCTATTTTCACTCAAAGCCTTTCTCATGTCTCGCTCTCTAACTAAGAAACTCACTTTTTTCTCGCTTGCCTCCCCTTTTTCTTGCGCCTTACTCGTTCTTTTGCTCACATTCTTGCGCAAACCCTCGTTAAACTCTCCTTTTACCACTCGTTGCTCTCGCCCCTCATTATTTTCCACACAACTCCCTTTTTGCTTGTGCACCTTTTCTTTTTCATATGCACTCTCACACTTTCTTTTTTCTTTCTCATATGCTTCCATTCGGTACTTTACAACTTTTTGTAATTCACAAACTTCTTTAGGACTTAATGGTGCCAAAACATACGGTTTTTCATCCATTACAAGAGAATATGCATTGGTTCGACCATTATGAATTACAGATCTATCATATAACCATGGTCTACCTAGCAACATATGACATGCTTGCATGGGAACAACATCACATAATACCTCATCATTATACTTCTTTACACTAAATGCAATCCGTACTTGCTTAGTAACTCTAATCCCACTTTGATCATTAAGCCATTGCAAGGTGTATGGCTTAGGATGCTTAATAGTTGGAAGTCTAAGTTTATCAACCATCATAGCACTGGCCACATTAGTACAACTACCCCCATCAATGATTAAACTACAATTAGCATCATGGTTTTGTACTTTACATGTAGTATGGAATATGTTTTCCCTTTGAGCATCATCATCAATAGGTTGTAAATTAAGAGCTCTAAAAGTTATAAGTACATTACTAACCTCACCCAATTGCACATCATCACATTCTTCCAACTCAGGCATGTATAGGTAATCCTCCTCACCTAGTTCGGATTCTTCATCACTCTCAAAGACCACTTCACCACCTCGAATTGCCATGGTTCGCTTGTTTGGACATTGGGAAGATATATGTCCATACCCCAAACACTTGAAGCATTGCACTTTCTTTGATTTGAGGTCACTTTGCGTCGTTGGTTTAGTATTAACATCAAATTTAGGGGCTGGCTTGATGTCCTTTGATGCCTCACAACCCTTGTTAGGGGGCTGGTTGCTCCCTTTCCATGTGTTACTCCATTTTAAGCTAGGGGCAGCACTTCTGCTCTTGGTTTTTAATTGCTTTTCCACCTTTATGGCCATGTGCAATATATCCTCCATCTCTACATAATGCTGCAATTCAATTATGTTAGCAATATCACGATTCAAACCATGCAAAAATCTTGCCATTGTGGCTTCCCTATCCTCATCTATATTGGCTCTAATCATAGCTATCTCCATAGATTGCCAATACTCCTCAACACTCTTACTACCTTGTACTAGATTGTGTAACTTGTTGTACAAATCCCTTTGGTAGTACGATGGCACAAACCTTTTACACATAATGCGTTTAACCTCATCCCATGAACCAACTTCGTGTTCCCCATGACGCCTACGACCACTCACCAATTGATCCTACCAAATGGCAGCATAATCACAAAATTCAACAACAGCAAGTTTAACCTTTTTAGACTCACTATAGTTATGACATTCAAAACCCTTTCAACCTTCTTTTCCCACTCCAAATAAACTTCGTGGTCACTCTTTACCATGAAAAGATGGTATTTTCATCTTAATGCTACCCAAATTAGTGTCAATTTTGGGTTGGAGATTATGTCTAGACCCTTTAGACTCACTTTCTTGGTCATTATCAGAACCATCCCCTTTAGACGTTTTAGGCATATCATTCAATAACCTAGTTAATTTGTCATCTTGTTTTTGAAATTGTTTTGTCATATGTTCTACTACATCTCTCAATGAATAAGCTAAATTTTTCAAAGTCAATGATGGTTCAGATGACATGGTTAAACCAAAAGACTAGGAAAGAAAATAAAAAAAAAAAGGACGTGATCAAGTGTTATACTCTGGAGGCTTCTTATAGTTAAAGGCAAAACAAGAAAAGATTACTCCCTCACATGTTTCACTCACAAAGAATTGAATTCCTTATAGAAATTAAATCAAATTGTTCTAGTAATCACAAGAACAAGTTTTTCACAACCTCTTAACGTTTATTAATTCTGAAGTTCAATAGAACACTCATGAATCAATAAAACGAATTATAAGCGTGTGAACAAAACAAGCTTACAACTAATCGAACAAGACTCAATTAACCCAAAAGAAAAGCTTTTTAAGAGAAAACAAACAAAATTACCCAAATCAGAATTATAAAAATGAAGAACAGCTCCAATTAATTAAAAGGAACCGGATACGTTCAAACACCAAGATAAGTAATGGTGAGAAAATCAAACTGATAAACGCTCTCCCTATTTAAGAGGAAGCACCCTTACCAATAAGTTCGAATTTGTCGCCCCAAAATCTAACTTGAAAGTTTGCAATTGATTATGGAACTAACAAACTTAGCAATAGAACTACTAAGCCCTTTAGTTATAAATAGATGAAGAATGTTCAAACAACTCAAGAAACTAATAAAAAGTTAATTGATTGATCAAACATGTAGATGTGAAACTAAATCAAACAAGTTAATTTAATCTCAAGAAATTCAATAAGGAACACCTTAAGGAATAAGAGTTAACAACTCAAATAAAACTTCATTCAGAAATGTATATTGATCTTATGTCCTTTAGCCGAAATACATAGCTCTATTTATAGAGTCTTGAAATGATTCTAACCCTAAAAAGGACTAAAGATAAGCAATAAAGAATCAAACCCTAAAAGACTTCTAATGTGCGGCTACCTCATTCTGTAAGCATAAGTGGTGGCTGCCCTAGGGTTAGGTAAGACCTCCAATGCTTCTAGAAACCCTAATGTGCGGCCCAATGCTTCTAGAAACCCTAGGAAAGCCTGTTGACTTTGATCCCTGATCTTTGACCTTGACCTTGTTCCATGACCAGAAGTTTAAGCTTCATTAATAGCAATTAATGTCACTATCTTCAAGGCGTTGTTATCTTCATTAAAAGCACCATCATTAGCCATTTTCAAAACATGCTCCAAGTAAGAATTTAAGGCTTGCTTGAACTTTTTATTTCTTGCTCGTGTCATTGGTCCTCCATAGGATAGTGGATCTATGCTAGTTGACTTAGATGCATCATTGGTTGCATCAGAAATGATGTTTAGTTTGAAATTGAATAAAAGTATTGAGATTAGACCCTAAAGAAAAGCTTCCTAATGAATTAATTTATGAAGCAGTACAAGCTATGCGCATTTGAAAGAATACAGGTAAGAATTTTAACTTGTGAATGACCCAAGGAAGTGAGAATAATACGTACTCAGTTGTATACTTCTTCTACATACAGGTGGTTAAGGATTAAGCTTAATAGCTTTGTGTCAGAGAAATTATTTACTCCAGGACAGATTGCTGTACCATTTGCCAGAGTAGTAAGCCATAATTTTGAATATTGATGGTGAGTTGGGGGCTCGAAGCTGAGGAAAGCTGACCCTAGAGGAGTAAACTTTGATGAAATTTTGATAATTTGATCTTTGGACCACTACTTAATACCGAGTAATAGCCATTTAGCGGTCTCTTGTTTTGGCGAGGGAGTCATCTTTTTTTGTTTGCTTTAATGCTATAGTCAATTTTGCACTTTTATTACTAATTAATCAACGTAGAAAGTGGAACTCTGCTAAAATAGTGCTCCTTTTTTGCATTCGTATATTTATTTATGCTCTTTATTTCCTCCAATTCAGTGGCAGCAAGTGCTTTATTATGTTGTAGACATTATTAGAGCACTGTTCTGGTATGACATTTACCAATGCGTTCTTTCAACGTTTCATTGCATATTTAATGAGTTTGTACTATATAATAAGGAATAGATATTGTTTAAATGCATTACAGATTATAGATTTTTACTAGTGTTAGTAAAGAGATTTAAATTTCTCCAATTCTCACAAACCAAAAAGAATTTAAAAAAAAATGATACTCGCCTTTTTGGGGTGTAGACGCATGGTTTTTAAATGGAAACAAAGTGATGGAAATTTCCTAATCAACAAAAAGGTAAGGAAGGAACTGCTATCATTTTAGGAGTGGAAATGATCCCTTTGACAAAAGGGAAATTTATTATTTCTTTTTTTTTTAAAAAAAAAAAAGTAGAGGTACAAATTATAAAATGTTTTGCATAGAGTTATCGATCAAAATCCAAAAAATGTGGAAAAATTTTGGGCCATAATGAGGGGAAAGTGGTCCTAACATTGCAACTGAGCTATCAACCATGTGTCCGATTCTGAGGAGGAAAAAGAAAGCCCCCCCATCACTTCTCCAATCCCATCCAAATAGTACTCAAAACAAATACAAAAACAATAAACTTAAAACATATAAAAATTCTTTTTCACCTTATCACACGTGTCCATGATGTAATAATTAAATCCACAGTCAAAAAATATATATATATATATAAGGGAAAAAAGAAAAACCATCTTCACGTGAACATGTGTCAGTTCTGTGCAGCTGAAAAATAAGCTGAACCCTGAAAATCTTCACCACCACCACAATCAGCAACAGCAGCACCATCCTCCACCACCCACCTTCCAATCCATCATCCGTACCACCAAAACACTTATTTATAAATAACATAACATACAATATATTAAATTTCCTTTTCCCCTTTTCTAATAGGACCACAGTAACAGCCCACCAGCCCAAAGAGAAAAAAAAAAAAAAACAAAACAAAAACCACAACCCTTTCCTTTTTATTTTAGAAAAAGAAAAAAGTTTCTGTTGGATAGGCAGCAGTAGGGCGTGGTTAACCCCAAAAGCTGAGTCAAACACGCCATCCATTTTTCCTTTTCTTTTCAATTTCTGTTTGTTTTTAAGAAAAGAAAAAACTCGACTCGGTCCTGTCTCCTGCAACTCAGACACCACTCCCCTATGTACCCCTCCACGTGGGGTGGCTCTGTACTCTCTCTCTCTTTCTTTTGCTCTGCACCTAAAACAACAGCTACGATCCAATCGGTACCCGACACGCTACTCACTCCTCTCTGCTCTATGATCTATCTCATCCATACTACGGCTACTACTTCATATAATACATTCATATATCTTCTCTTTCTCCCTTTTCTTCGAGAAAAAAGAAAAAAACTATATATTATTGTTTTCTTACTATTCAAATAAACATAATAAATGCAAACAAAAGGCAGGCGCCGCTCGGCAGCGTCGTACAACATTGTGTTAGGGCTGACATCATCTTCATCACTCTCTCTCTCATGTCTAATCATGCGGCGGCTATCTATATATCTGCTTCTTCTTCTTTTTCTTTTCTAATTTTATTCAGATATTGTTAATAATATTTTTTGAAGTTCTTCTGGGACCCATTTTTTTCTTAATGCTGATTTCGCAGATATTCCTTCAGTAAAGAATCACCGCTCGATGCTGATCAGACGGTGGAAAGCAAACATGCGCAGAAAATGAGAGGGAAAGGAAACGAAGAAGGTTGTCGTATTCTTTTATATATAAATATAAACATAAGCTGGCCGTGCCGTTCAGCCGACGATTACGGGTGACTACGTGGGTCCCTCTCCACTATTTCTACACACTCCCTCTTTTTTAGACATCTCTCTCTTTCTCTTCCTTTGTTTCCTTTTCTCCGTGTAAAGTTTGCTTTCCCTTTTTTTTATTTTTTCCTTCAATTCTCTTCCATGGCTTCTTCTTCTTCTTCTTCTTCTACTACAAGGGAAGGACACTACAGAGGAGTGAGAAAGAGGCCATGGGGCCGTTACGCAGCAGAAATACGAGACCCGTGGAAAAAAACAAGAGTATGGTTAGGTACATTTGATACACCTGAAGAAGCTGCACTTGCTTATGATGGCGCAGCTCGTTCTCTTCGTGGTGCTAGGGCTAAGACTAACTTCCCTGCTCCGCCCACCGCTCTTTCTCTCGACCTCAATGTTCCTTCTGACCATTCTCACCACCACCACCGTTGGGCCTCCGCATCTCCTTCTGGTCATCGCTTCGCTCTGGGTGAGTTCTTGCAGACTGGGGTTCTTAAAGAATTTACCTTTAAAGGTGAACCCAGTTCGAGTCAGATGAAAAATGAAACAGTTGTCGTTCCTGGAGTTGGTGGTGCTCCGCTGCCGGAAAACAGTGGTCAAGCGTCGTTTTTGGGGATTGTGCGACGCGGGTTACCTATAGATTTGAATGAGCCACCACCGCTGTGGCTGTAATTATATGATGGATACTTGGTTAGTTCTTTATCTTACTACTACTGCTAATGACGAGGCGTGTCTTACTTGTTAGGGCATTTTCCGGCAGCTTTTATTAACATTACTATTTTCTCCCTTTTCTCTAAAAAGAAAAACAGAGAATTATTTTCTATGGTCCTGATGTATTGAAGGGGAGCAAGTAACATCAAATCATTTCAGATGACTTATCAATGGGCTATGTATATATTGTCGTTTCGTGTTTCTTTCTTTTAATGAAACACCTCTTCCTTTCCTAATTACTCTCTGTTTGGCTTCTGCTTTTTTTGTGCGCACTACAATTTTATTTTATTTTTTTTAAAAATGATAAAGAAAAATTGATTAACGTACAATAGTATTCTGAATAAAGAGAATTAATTTGCTTTGGAAGTAAATGATTTTTCAAACTTGTACAGATATATTTAACTAAAATATACAACTTCACGTACATTTTATTTTTGTTTTTACTTTGAAATATATATATATATATATATATATATATAGCGTTTGTTTGCAACGCGATGGTGAGTTGAGAGTTGGAGTTTATTCGTCACGCGAGAGAATGCGTGTGGGGATAGGACGGCCTTCTATTTTTAACTTTTAAGTTTAGGAAGCAGAAGACGGGAACTGTTTCTGATAGCAGTAGCATTTAGCAGAGTCGGAATTGAATGAATGTTAGAACCACTCGCAGGTCAAAGAGCGTTTGATGCTCTTTCCTTAAGAATAGTTCCGTTGATTAACTCACTGTTTGGGAAGCGAATGTGTGTCCCAATTCCCAACAAGCAGTCGAATTAATTACTCCGAGTGGCCCATATAATTAACGTTGTTGCAAGAAAAATACTTTTTAACAATTTTTTAATTTCTACGAGACTCGTTGATTGAGATCTTCCATTTTTGTTTGTTAATATATCGCGAGTTCACGAAATTATCGCCTTCTGTTGTGGATAAAGTGTGCTTTTACCCTGGTGTCTTGTTTCTCTGTTTTTATTGGGGAAATGTAGAAAATTTCAGAAGTAGAAGAGGCAGAGTTAAAGCTTCATCTTTTTCTTTTATCTTTTCTTTTTGTGATAAAAAGTAGGTGAATCTAAGAGGTATATTTTAGAATCACTTAATTTTCTTTCCATATTTTTATATATTTATTTAATAAAATTGTCATTTATAGTATGTAAATTTAAATTAAATTTTTATTTATATTGAATAAATGCATAAAAAATATTAACATCTTAATTTACCAACCCTAAGATTCAGCTAAAAAGTAGAGTTGACATATCCCTAAAGATGAGCCAAACATAGCGGAAATTACGGTAAGAATATAATTGTTGATAGTTTTTGCTCCACAAAGGGTAATTATTTAAATGAAGATTCGCACGTTTTAATGGATAAATGATCCGCAAAGCAGCCATTGAGTAGCATCCAAAGAGAATAATCTAATTACAAATGAATTTAAACATGAACTTTAAGAAATTGAACATTGTTTGTTTAATTAAGGCAGTACCCTTATGAGGGCAAATCATGACTTTAGGTGCCACCCCTATCTATAGAGGTAACTACATAAATGTAAATGGAATCATACCTGCCCCCACTTTACCTTCCAATATTTGTTTTCCTATTAATTGTTATCTAATACATAAATAAGTCCTCACTTGTGAGTGATTACATAAAAAAGATAAAACATGATATGAATATTGTACTTGTTGCCCCCAATTTGACTCCTTTGTAAGGTTGTTTGGCAATAACTAATATTTGTATCTTGACTCTTGTTTCGATGCCCAAATTAACAATAATAGTTAGACCATATAGGATATAGCCACTATACATTGCTAAGCTACCTATATAATACAATACCCAACACTAACTAATAGTAGAAAATCACCACACACACACACAAAAAAAAAAAGTCTGTGTGTGTCGGCTCAGAGTCGGATTGATCAAAAGTAAACAAACAAACAAACAAAAAAGAACCATTACTAACTCCTATATATCAAATTAAAAGAGATTCTGATCATAGGATCAAGTTTTAGCTCAAAACCATTACGGACCCTCAAATGTTTCTAATTCAATACAGAATTTAGACAAGAATGGGAAATGAAATAAATATATAATTAAAATATTGAGTCATATAAAGAAAGATATGGTTTCACTCTAACACTTTATCGTCAAACTAACTAATTTCATGAATTTTAAATATTTATCAGTATAATTATTTTATAAATAAGTTAGCATCTAATTAAATATTTTATATTTATAATATCTATTAATTTTAGAATATGGGTTCACTCTATTTTTTATTCTCATAGAGGATACAATATCTTTTTATTTGGATACATATTATTGAATATCAATAGAGATAAAACACAACATAATCATTGATCAGGTTGTCAAAAGAATTCAAATTGACGTGAAACCATAGGCACACATATTTGTAAAATAATATAGATACATGTATGTACTGTTGTTGTTTTTTATAAAGAAACTTAGATGGAATGGAAGGACACCAAATGTGTCTGGATTGCTATTGGCAAAATGTCACATTCTACATACTTTTTTGTGGGTTGATAGTGCGAGAGGGAATGAATCAATAAGGAAATAAAAATATTAAAAATATGGTGCGACTGCTGAACAATCGTGAATTTGTGGTCTGCCTTCTCCTTAACTTATTAGATTCATATTGGATTCTATAGATTATTAAATAATAATTTTTCTTAATTATTGGGACTGCATATTTCATACCTTTTTTTACCCCTTCTATTCATCCAAATTGTAGTTTGTTATTGTTATAATACAATAATTAGTGGTAAAAAATACATTTCCGGAATATTATCACTGGAAATATTATTTTGTTAGATGAACTTTTTTAAAATTTCAATGTAATATTATATTATTATATCTGAATATCAATAGTTATAAATGATAGTGTATGAATAGATTCATTGGTAATATTTAAATGTCTAATAGAAAATAATAGAGTCACCAAATAATAACGATAAAAAAAATGTATATGCAAATTGAAATGGAACACTACCTTTTTGGGGACGAAATGTAATACTCATGGAATGCGATTGGTCAACCTTCTTTTAGGACGGTGGCTTGCCTACTAATGAAGTGTGCATAAGAATCCTCATCAATCTCTACCACCAAACCAAATATAATATAAATATAGAAAATTATTAATCCACCGGAAATTAACTTAATCCTCTCTTTCAGAGCATTTCATTAATTTAAATACTCATTTCTTTCAACATTCAATGTCCTACAATAAATAAAAATTAATATGCATTCTTTCAACAGCCAACAATTTTTTTAAAGTTTGAAATAAAGCCTTCATATAAGAAAAAGAATGAATCAAAGATGCTCTAAGAATTATTAGAACTATACTAAATGACGAGAAATATAGGTACACAAATTTATTATAATTATTGTAAGTGGTGGATAGCTAACACTTTTCCATTCTTTTGGTTTTTGTCTACCACCGAAATATAGTTTATTTTTCTTTACCTACGAATCTCTTTTAGTAAGAATCATCACTCCTATTTACTGGATTATTTAAAAAGAAAAAAAATTAATAAACGTAGAATTTGATCTTCATGCGGGCGAGAATGATTTTAAAATTTTTAAAACATGACAAGAAAAGGAAGAAGGAATTATAATATATGTGAAACTTCCAGCGTGGGGAGAAAAAGAAAAATGATAGAGATGACGATAGGTTGTACCTAACCCAGAATCAGAGGATCTGGATGTCAGATTTCTTTTCCTTTATTTTGTTCTTTTATAAACAGCAACAAATAAATAAATAAATTGTCAGAGAAGTAATATAGGCAGGGTAAATTCAGACCTTATGTAGCTACCTTAGGTCCACATGACTATTCCATTATATAAAACCTTATTAATAATAATAATAATAACCAACACGCAATCTCTGGATCCATAGCAGGAATAAAATAATAATACAATTCCTAATATTTCCGTCAGCAACCGGTCAGTAGTAAGCAGCATCAGCATCACCAGTGCTGCACCTGCACCCAGCATCGCGGTCATCTTTGTTCCCGCCCTCCTCCATCCCATCCAGCCGTCATTTCAAACCTCCTCCATTGTAGTGGTCCTCACCCTCAATGACACACGAAACAGTCTGCTTGCTGAATGGAACTGGCCCCCGCACCCAAACAAAATTAATTTAAAAGAAATAAAAACAGTACGTGGCAGCACCGCACGATTGTATGGGAATGGGACCCGTCTCACGAGCGAATCTGTCGGCAGCGTAGGAGGGCACGGAGGTCTAGCGTTACCCACCAATACTAAAACTAAAAAATTAATATAATAAAGTAAAACGAAGCAAATAAAATTAGCGGCTTTTCTGTTGGTGTTCACGTCGTCTATCGTACATAAATCCCGTGAGTTGTCGGTGACGGCGGCGGCTGCTTCTTTCTAAACGACGTCGTTATTAGAAGGCCCCCAATTCCCTTTTTGTCGTATTAATAGGGCAGAGCTGTTTTAGTTAATCCCCTTTTTGAGGACTAACGGTGCCGTTAAGATTAATGCATGCTATGTGGGATGGTGCATGTATGAGATGAGCGTAGACATGATAGCGTGAGGAGATGATGATGGTGGGTGTGGTAAATGGTACTATGACATGATGGTGAGTGTGATTGTGACAGTGATAGGGGTTCATGTTATGTTTTGACTGGGTCATTTTTGAATTTAATTTCTTTTAAATAATTTTCTATGGACGTGGGGGAGGGAGTCCCATCAATATAATGTGGGGGCTATTGCAAAGTTCATTGTCTTTGCATTGTCAGTGACTGCTTTTTTCTATTTCCATGTTAAATATTAAATATATTTGCCTTTTTCCTTCATTTTTATATTAAAAAACTCAACTGAACCACGAAGCAAATACTATTTGCTGGAATTTTGACTATATTTAAATTTATTTGAAAGACTCATAATTTTCTCATATTGAAAATTAAGAAAAAATCCCCAGGATAATGAATATAAAGTAAATGATATGATAAGTAAGCCTCTTTTGCTATTTATTTATTAAATATTAATATGTTATGGGTGGGGGCAAGAGGAAAAAATGAATAGGTTTGGTTGTGGCTGTGGAGTCGGAATTGAATGAATGGAGAGGAGAAGGAAGAGAAAAACAAATGGGCTGACAAAGGGATACATCAAAGAGACATGAAATGATCTCTGAGGGACTTTGATGATTATAATTTAGAAATATAAGGGGTTCATTAATCTTAAGGAGGAGGGGTACCTCTTAATTCTGTGGGCCATTTTTGATCTCGGACCTCCTCCACTGGGGCCTCCCCACCCCTAACCTTAATTATCTTTCCCTCAACTTTTATTTCTATTCTGCATTATTTATTTATGATGATTACCAACTTCTTGGTGAAGTGATTTCTAGCGCTCGAGTCCGTTGATTAAGACAATTGTGTGGAGTTCAATGAATGTCCTTATAATACATATACATAGAGTCTTAATTAATAGGCTCAACTCAAACAGCCTTTTGGCCCATATGGAAATACGAAACTATTAATATCTGTTTACTTCTACAGAAATTCTTTTTCATTTTTTTTAGTCTTTACAAGAACATTTTTTTTTATTTTTATAAAAATTCAAAAAATATGTTTACTTTATAAAAACTTATTATATTTTTTAATATAAAAAATAGACTTATAATAAATGAGATAAAAAAAATTTATTTTTATTTAAGAACAAAAAAATATTAAATTTGTTTTACAATTTCATTTAAAAAGTTGTTCTATTTTTATTTGAAAAGTTTTATAAAAAAAACAGACATAATTTCTTACCGGCATACATACCATTACACTTTCTTTCCCTTTTTACTAAAGTTCCAACCCCTTTTTCTTTTTTGGCTTATATCGTGTTTGTATTGAGGGCCATTTCCTTTTCTTCTTCTTTTTTTATTGCATAAAAAAAGCAACTTTTCTTTTTTCTTCTTTTTTCGCACTTAATTCGCTTGATGATGGGAATTGAAACGACATTTCAGGCACCTTATTTCGAAGGCTGTGGATAGTTTGTGTGCCCAAAAATGTAAAATGCTTGAAGAAACTAATTCCATCCATCAATCAAGGTTTGAGTTGCGTAGGATAGACTTTGCAAAGTGTCCAAGTGCCTTTAGTGCAACCCAACATGCTCCTTTATACAAGAATCCATATTTTCATTTGCTGAAGTTCTCCCCGCATTCAAGTTAAATTCGGCAGATTATTTTAGTATATAAGCTAAAGATATCAGCCAAGTGAAAAAAGCCATCTAGTTTTTGTAGGTCCTAAAACTTTCTATATATCACCAAAACTCGTATTCCATCTTGTCTTTACAAATCATTTCACAAAGTTGCAGCAAATTCCTAATGATTCTCTCCATCATTTGAACTGGGACGACCGTCCAAATTGAATTCCCCAGAGGCCTCGTCGTCTATCCTCCATCTGTATAACATATGTCCATACAACTCCTTAGCCCAGATATCAAGTAATAGATGAAAGTACAAAAACTATAGAAAAAACAGTACCTTTCAAGAACAAACTTTCCTTCCTTGTATTTTTGGCTTTTGTCATGTGCTGCCACCTACAACATGTCAAACGTAAGGAATACAAATGCAAAACAAACATGCTTCTTTCACAGGGAACTTTCCTTACTAGCCCTAGTTAAAAAAGGTTTGCTGAAAGCTAACTCTTTCAACAGCAGCTATATCTTTTCAATTTCATCAAGCTTCCGCCCCATTCGAGAAATGATTGTGTGAAGCTCCACATTCAACTCCGCTTGATGAAAATAAAAAAAATGTACTAAAGGAAGATCTTAGGCTAATAAAACTTGCCTCATGAAGAAATATTTTTGTTACAGCCATGAGTCTTTTAGATTTAAGTTATGGAGAAGGAAGATGGTTCCATCTATGTCTTAAACTTTTGCAATTATGAGAACAGGTATGATAGCTATATTCACTAGAGAAATCACAAATCATAACAAGAAGAGCCTACGTATTTCCAGCCAAGAAGTTGTCCACAGGAGCAGCAATAGATATCCTCCACAGTATGCATGCCGGAAAGCATCATCCTCTCCTCTGGCGGCCCAACAGTTATGTTCACCCTGTAGGACAGAAATGTCGACTTCATGTAAAGAATATTAGAATTTCATACTGCACTTGCACGTTCTGGCAGCATGAAGGAAAACCTTAAACAAAAGCCAAATGTGCTCCGATTCACACACATCAAAGATTACATAGTTTACAGTGATCAGTAGACTAACCCAGTAACATGCAGGAATCCTCCATTGAAGTATCAACAAGGAATTCCTAAAACTAGTAGAGAACTGGTTTTTCAAAATAGCATCATTAAAATGAAACCCTAAATGCATAATTGATCCTCTTTACACCTTTTCTCGAATTTAGATTATGCGGTCCTTCAGACGACTTGCATACAAATTTGCAGACATTAAAAGAATAAGAAAAAGCATGCTCAGAGAAAGACAGTAACAACTTACACATTGCTGAATAAGTATGCCCTCCCCTTTCGACAATTAAAAGTCTGATACATGACAAATAATCATAGGGTCAAAACAAGCATACCTTATAGCACATGTTTTTGATATATGAAAAGAAAATATTGAGAAGAAACATATAAATGTGAAACAAATTAACCCACTTTTAGAATTTTAAGAAAACAAGACCAAGAATCTGAGCCCCAACAAATATTTGATAATTATACGTACAGATTTAGAGTTAGAACTGGGCAAAAATAGGGTAGAACCAACTTGATACAATTAACAACCTAATTTATAATGTTTAGGGATAGAATTTACATCAAGAACTGAATTTATCTAGATAGTGCCTCTACTCCTTAATTAGTACCATAGTGCTCTGTACTCCTGCAGTCGCTATTACTGACTGAGAAACTGCAGCTTGGCCGCTTACCAAAAGGAGTCTTTCCCAGTACCATGTCAAATAGGAAAACTATCCTCTTTCTTTCTATGCTTTCAGCAGCAATTACTAAATCCAAAATATAAAATCTTCTTCCAGTATTATAAGTCCCCTTCGTGTCCAACAGTTCCGGTTGTAGTAGTACTCACATGTACTAAAAATTATACCCTATACTCTTAATGCTAACTACTGAGACACACATTGATGAGGATTGCATCAATAACTCTAAATGAGAATTTCAAATCTTTAATGAAAAAGTGTATGGAAGCTATCTTCACTAGCAAAATATCTGTATTGTTAAGGATTACTGAATAATGTACTTTTGAGTTGAAATTGAATAAGGATACCGCATGTATGGACTAAATTTTTGTCAAAGATGCCAGTGTCTAAGTTATACCAGAAGAAAACTCATTTCCTATGATCTTCCCACAATCACCGATGCCCAAGAGCTTAAAACATGATCTAGATAATGTTTATTAAAAAAAAAAAAAAAAGAAGGAAGCAATGCTTCACTCATTATCCAAGTCTCACACAATTATGATTAAGCTGGCTTGGAAGACATAGGTACTAAAAATCATTTCGTCAACACTAGGCATCTTTAAATTCCTTATTTCCTCGTATCATTTACCTAGGAAAGTTCCAAGATTCAGCAATCTTCAAGGAAAAAAGAATAAAAAGAAAATTCAATCAGATCATACCATCGCCAAAACTACTTCAAATCAAATTTGGGGAACCAATTTGCCTAAAGACCAAATTTCATTGGAGAACAAACAGCTAAACTGCTTCACTGGGTCGTCTCCATTCCAGAAATTACATCTAAGTTATACAACAGCCATTTAATATTTATCAAGCCCTAGAAACCCATCATTTTCCAAAATGATCAATACAGTAATTCCCGAATCAATTCACTGAAAACATCTTAGAAAGCAAGAGAAGTGCATAATAAATTGAAAAAATATATATATCACAATAATTAAAAAAAAAAAAAAAGATAAAATAATTACAAGTACCCGAGAAAGAACATCATCGGCGAGAGCAAGAGGGGTGTCGCAAAATCTGCAACTGTAGCATCTGCCTTCTACGTCTACCACAAATAATCTACCCATTATTTAGGCCTCTTCTCTCTCTCCCATAGCCACGCAATGAAATTATGCAATCGTTGGTTTGATAAAGATAACAAAAATAACAGTGCTAAATGGTGATGATAATACAGTTTTCTGGTTAGACTTAGAGGTGCAAATTAGTCAATCTACTCTGTTACACTGTTAGCTACCTGGACTCCAGTTCCTATATATAATAATAATAATAATAATAATACTTGATTAAATTAGACTAAAATATTCATCATTTTATATCCTCGGGATTTCTTTTTATTTTTCCTTTTTGAAAGGATATTTTTTTTAAACTTCATTTGTCTACTCAAATTTAATTCAATATATATAGAAAAGATATTATTAAATGTTATGTTGAATTGGATTCAATTTACTAAAATAATTATCTCTGTGTATATTTCATTTTAAATTAAAAAATTCAGCTCTATATTTGTATAATCCAAACAAAACTTAATTGGCACCTAGAATCAAGTGTTCAGATCTGTTTCATTCTAATCCCACTTGAATTAATTTTATTTCATTTGAAACATATAAAAACAATGATTTATTTTTAGGAAAAGAATTGTAAAGTTTTTTATTTTTATTTTTATTTTATTTTCTAACTACCGGCTAAAATATGTAAATTTGGATAGGTAGTATGTCCTAAACTCTATAAATATTGTCCATATCCTATGTAATCGAGTCGAATCATATTGAGTGCCCAAAAACACATGATCCGCTACCAGAATTAGGATCCATCGGACTATAAAGTAGCAGCTAAAACCATTTATAGAGGAGATGAATTGATTTTCGAGTATGCCAAAATGAGCATCAGTTTATGTAATCCTTCACTCAAGTATTAAAATCTGCTTAAAATAAAAGCATTAACCAAACTATAACAATAATAATAATCATAGCAACTATATCTATATTGTACTCTTGCTAAAAAAAAATCTTAGCCCTCTATTCTCTTTTTTTTTTAATTTTTATTAAAATTTCATCTTTTAACTCCGGTTTTATAATCTACGGTGGTACATTTACTTCTTATTTTATAATAAATAAATATTAATATATTTTTTTTTAGAATTTTATGGTCTACAATTATATGAAATATTTAATTTTTTATTTATAAGAATGGTGAAAATAAAAAATAAATTTAATTAGATATTTAAACAATCAAATTGATAAAAAATACTTATAAAATAGATATGTAACTTAACATTACCGAATAGAACTTTCTTTTCGTAAATTTGTAATCTATTATTCTATCACATTATGATTAATAGTTGTTTTACATATATGTTTTTATGTGTAATATTTTCTTTTACTTTTTATATTAAAATATAATTTATTATATTGACCGAGAATGCAAGCAACAAGCTAACAGCTGTGGAGTACCTACGATGACTGTAAAAATGTTAAGCGACCGAGACTGTAGCTTCAACACCTGCTTTAATAGTAACCATAATAAGCTAATGGCCGCAGCAATGGTAGCTACAGTAACAACATGCTCAATGGCTACATACACCAAAATAGGCAAGACAAAAGAAAAAAGAGAGACGAAGGGGGAGATAAAGGGTGGTGAAGCTACTATCATGGCTAGAAGCAGTTTATATTTTAGGGTTCTGTTTGAGAGAAAAGATAGAGAGGGAAAATATACTTTTTCTTTTGTTTTAACTTTTTACTGTAAGAGGGGTTTCATAATTTGTAGGACTATTTGGTTTAAAAGTGTGCTATACATTAAATGATGATTTATTTTTGGATCTCTTTGTATTCTGTGGGCTAAACTTTTTATGTGCCTATTGTCCCCAGTATGGCTTATTGAAAGGTATTTATGCCGTTAATAATTCTTTGAAAAAAGAAATGGTCGTTATATGTTATATTCCGGCGTCATGCTTGGAAGTACAGTTAAAATATAAGACAGACAAGATGATAATTAAAATAATAAATACAATTTGCACGTTAATTATACGCAAAACCAATATGGCTTGTCCATTGGTGGGGTAGTGACCTAATTGCTTCGGTCATCACGTGCCTAACTACTTGCATCATTGTAAAATATTCTTTTAATTATCATTGTTTGTTATCATAAGCTAACATTTAACCTGGTTTGGATCTCTAGATTTCAATTTTAAATATTATATAATATGGACAGTACAAAGAATTTAGACTTTAAGAACTTTATTATTTAAACTATCAATAAAGTTTGATTTAATAATGAAGTTAAAAATAATTATTTAATTATTCACAATTACTATATAATTTAAATTAATAGTCATATAAAAATATGATACGACTCAAGATGAATCGACCTATAATATTTTAATACTATCCTAAATTCATAAGTTTTAGTATAGTGTAAGATACAAAGAATTTAAGAAGTGAACTAAGCTATAGAAAAGTTATAAATAGATAGCTAAATTATCTTTCTTTTTTTTAATTTTTTAAAAACAAGTAAAAAATTAAAATAGAGGATTTAACAGAGCATTTTAAATTCCAAATTGTGAAGAGAAAGAAACTAAAACTTCATTATGATAATTATAAAAATAGCTTTTCTTGAATGACTAATTTTAAAAATATTAAATAAACTTTATCCAATTTTGTAATAAAGAAAATAGAAACAAGGGAATAACAAACCAATTTAAAATTAATACAAGTTTTTTTTTACTAATAGTGTTTTAATTACTAAAAAAAGATTTGATTAACAAAATATATTTTGATATATTTTATCATAAAAAAATACCATATTAAAAATTATATAGAACAACTTGTTTCCAAATATTTATTTATTAATTTATACAGATAACATAAAAATAAATAATAAATAATATTATTTTATTTTAACAAATAAAATTATATCTTTCTAAAAATAACTTATTTAATATTACAAATAATATTTAAAAAGGTGAAATCCTTAACATCCAAACAGACGATTGCAGGATTTGTTACGACACTTCGAATTTAAAAACCAGCACCTTCGAATTTGTATGTATTTAATTAAAATTTTCGGCTTCTAACGTCATCGGATTGAATAATTGGAAGAGAGAGAAGAGGGCCTCCAAATTGTGGAGGCTTCTAGAATTAAAAAGAGAGGCGCTAAAATGCACTGCTAAAGTACGCAGAGAGAATAGATAGAAGGCGTGTCAGTGTCACTTGAAGAGGCAACACATTTATGTCCGCTTTAAAAAGGCGGCAAAGCGTAGCAGCCGCCCCACAACCACAACCACCACCACACCCGCACCCAACCGGTCCTTTTTCTTTTATTTTAATTATTTTCGGCGGTTTCTTTATTTTATTATGGTTATCGAAAATAAGATATGGTTTTAAAATATTTGGATTCTAATTAACGCGAAACGTGGCGTACGAGTAGGCAAATCTGCCGTCTAAGATGGGTGGGGGACGGAAGGAACCGGGTCCCACTAAACAAACAAACAAGAAAAAACATGTTATAACGCCAACACGCTCTTTCACCCGCCGGCGCAACTGTCTGTTCCTATCGGACACGTCGCCATGTCTAGCGCCGTACTTTTTAATTTATTTCGTTTATTCTTTAAGACATTAAAATATAAGCACAAAATAATGATTGCCCCGATGCCTCTTATTATGGAATGAAAAATGCAATGCATTTTCTTCCTAAACTGTCAAAATAATGCTCCATGCTCCATATCCCTGTGGACTGACCCTTCTTATCTCCATGCATTCCCTCATCATCTATCCTATTAATTATATAAAACTATAAACTATATAAAGCAAGAACCTTTCCCTTTTTCTGTCTTTTTATCTTATGATATTTCTTCTCAGAAAAACTATTCGAAATTAATTTATTGATCGGAGTCCAAATATTTTTATCTCATGTAATTCTTTTAATCATTAAATCTGGTCTGGTATTTATTTATTTTAATATTATCCTACGAATTTAATAAGATCGTATACTACCATTTCTAGAGTTCAGACGTAGGGGATGTAAGGCTAATTTGACGTGATTGACAAAATACATTAAAAATCATGGCTTGAACAAATAGTTAATTAAGAATTTCCAGCTGTTTTAAAATCCAAAAATATAACAAAATTAAATAAAAAAAGATTTGAAAAGAAAGCGAAATCTTCTGCATAGATATCGACGACCCCAAGACTGGACCCACCAAAAGCGGCAGCCGGGCTTCCCCACTTCCACTTCCTGTTCCCGCGTCCACGTGGGCCCTGTCTTGTCTCTATGCCCCACTTTTCTCGTTTTTAATTACCAAAATAAAAAATAAAGCAAATCAATATTGGAAATATCATTTTTTTTTTATTTATCTGATATTATATCTGCTATTTTTATAAAATTATATTTTTAATTTTAAATATTAGGATATTGATTTTATAAAAGTAATAAATACATCATCTGATAGATAAAAAGAAAAATCTTATAGTAGTAATTAAAAAATACGACCGCACTCTATCCTCAAATGGATCGCACGGCCACATAACACGTGCAGTCCTTACACGAATCTCCAGAGCCATCCAGTCAACATAGAAATAGCTTTCGGTTCCTCACTTAGTAACCCTGCGCTTCTCTCACGCGCAGTTGTTCTTGTGTCATCACCACTCGCCAGTGTTTTAATAGTTAACAGCGGCATCACACTTCACAAACCCTTGGTTTAGCTTTGAATTATAGGATTTAACAGCGGCATCACACTTCTCAATTCAGATAGAAAGAATTATAAAAAAAAGGCCAGATAATAAAAAATAATGATATTAGATCAATAAACTACTTATGGATAAGCATAATTGGTTAGATAATTGTAATTTATGATAATGAAATAAAACATATTAAAAAGTGAATACCACTGAAAACAATTTGTTTCACACCTCTCTCCATTTGGTCAAAAAGGCAAACACTGGTCATCATTTCCCTATTGCTTGTTCAGACGGAATATTTCTTCTATCTGATTATTGATTGTATGTGTAAGAAGAATCTAACAATCAAATCCTAAGATTTTTCTTAATTTACCATTAGATATTACTTTTTTTTTTTTTTGGGTGTATTTTATAATGTCCATCCTTGCAAGTGGGAAACTATCCTCCAACTCCAACAACCTTATTTGTTAAATCATGTGCTTCCCGGAAGCATGTGATAGATTTTGTATACACAACTCTATCAGTAGGCTCCAAGCCTGTAAAAAGTACTGGAAAGCTGATGGGTTAAAGGGATGATTATTTGAAACTCTGGTTAGGTTGATCATCCTTTATTCTAATTAAATAAAAAGAATATCAATCGGTCAAAAAAGAGAAACTCTTTCCCATTTTTTTTTTTTAAAAAAAGAAAGTCGACATTACAAAGTTCCTTTTAGCAAGGAATAGCAATCATGAATTGGAACCAAAAGTCCAAAATGCTAAAAGTAAGAATAATAATTGCATGCTCCCAACAAGCGCTGGCCGGCCATTAATCAAGAAATCAAACATAATATCCCCTCCGTCCTAAACTAGTACTTCCTTTTTTGTAATCCGTTCCCGAATTCAATTTTATCTTTTTATTATTAATTTAACAGTTAAGTGGTTGTGAACTATAGTACGAATATTTGAAAAATAATTAAAATTATATATTTTAAATTCGTATATAAATTAAAAACGGACTACTAAATTGGGACAGAAAAAGTAAAGACCTAGGGCAACATTTACACAATTTTGTTTTTAGGAAACAAAAAGAGAAGTCTATAGAAGCAATGTCAGCTTAAATTTTTTGTTGTGAACCATAGATTAAACATTCTTACTTAATACGTTGCAACAGAATTAGTAAATTATTAAATTTAAAATTATGAGAACGATCAAGTTACATCAAATTGAAAGAATAATGTAAAAACAAAACGGCAATAGCACAAAATGGCGAGTAGAAAGAAAAACTAAATTACTCCCTCTTTTTCTTTGAGACTAAAACCTATGGAATATGGATCACCATTTATACTTTAAATGCATCCGAATAACCAAAAGCTCTATTTGCCTCACTTTTAGCCGGCTTTAGTGGCTACATGCTGAAAAAAGGTACCAAGTTGGAAAAAAGAAAGAAGATCATTTTAACAGATAAAAGGACTTGGCAGAGCAATAACAATAGCGACCCATGTTAACCAATCAATCAGTTGAAAAGAAATGAAAAAAAAAAAAATGTTTAAAAAACAAGCAGGCCGGCCTACCAAAAACAAAGGAAGGCCGAGACAGCTTGCTAAGTAGTATAAATTATAAAGTAATCCAGCAATGTCTTCCAACGAAGGCATTAAGCCACGTGGTAGCGAGTATGTGCGTCAATGGAAATCGCCATCAATTTACGCTCCCCAGGGAACCTTTTTACACCATAACCAATACCCCGTGCGCCTTGTCCTTACTCGCACAAACATCATCGTTTTACATGTTTCCTTCGGAAAAAATTTTAAAAAAACACTCCGGCCATATATAGAATACACCGGCTGCGATTAAACTATAATTAACCATTTTACCAAAAAAATCTAAACATAATTATAAAATAATTAAAAGCACAGATCCGTGTTAATCCATTGATTGAAACTGCATTAAACAAAAAAAAGGGGTAATACAGTAACTAGTTATCATCATTAACAACAGGGAGATATGACTCTCTGTTGCAAAAAAAAAGGGGATCCGATACTACGTCGTATACACATCGACAGGGATGAAAAACCCAATACATAAACATAACAAAGCTCTCGCCATTTTTTTTGGTTTGTTTTGTTTTGTTTCTAATAATTTAATTCCTATCAAAGAAAATAGGAAAAAAAATAAACTCAAATTTCTTAAAAGAGGAGGAAAGAAGGAAGAATTATTAGACCGGTTTGTTCTGAGTTTTGGTTTTGGATCAAAAAGAATTCAACGGAATTCTGGTTCAGCAGGGAGGTTGAGATCGAAATCAAAAGATCTTGGTGGCGGATTATTGATTTCATTTTGGTTCAAATCAACGACTGAAGATGAATCAGAATCACTCTGGACTCCACCACCACCGAACATCATGGCCTGCTGATGCTGATGCCGTTGTTGATGAGGATCAAACAACAGCCTCTCGTACTGGCTCTTCACCATCGCATCAAAATAAAGAACGTGCTGTTGATGATGGTTCACCACTGGTGCTGTAAAAACACCTCCTAACCCTGGCACCGCTTGAAAGGGAAACCTAACGGCAGATGAAGGTCCAAGATTAAGATCCAACGGAGAAGAAGATTCCATGGTTAAAGCTGGCGTCTCACGGCTAGATGACTCCACAGTACTGCTAGGGCTCGGGCTCTGATTACTATTATTATTATTATTATTATTGGCAATAGCATTAACTTTCGTAGTATCATTCTGCTTGCTTAGAAAAATGTTCTTATTCACATTTTCACAGGCCAACGGGAAGTTAGTCTTGGCTTTGGCGCCGCGAAACTCACGTGCAGCAGCATCATAAGCACGTGCAGCTTCCTCTGCAGTGTCGAATGTTCCAAGCCAAACTCTGCTCTTCTTCCCTGGATCTCTTATCTCCGCCGCGTATCTACCCCATGGTCTCTTTCTAACTCCTCTGAAATGCACGTCCTTAACTCCAGGAACGCCGCTGTTACAGTTACCGTTAGCTTTAACGGCAGCCGTCTTATCCCTCGGCGCCATGTAAATACAACGAAACGCAATCAGCAGTAATTGTGTTGAATTGAAGAGAGAGAGAGGGAGGAGGGTGATATGATAGCTAGAACAGAAGGAGAGGATATGGGTCTCTTTATATAGGAGAAAAGTATAAATAAATGGGAATAAGGAATCGGCGAGGAATTGAAGGTGGGGGGCATAGAGTCAACGAATGATTTGACTGAGAGGGGCGGCTGAGGATGGATGAGGGATCATGGATGGATGGATGGAGGATTACGTGGCATGCGGAGTTTACAATTTACACAGGAACAAGTTAGTTATAGTAAGTTAGTTAATCACACTCTAGTTTAAGCGCGTGGAGAAAGAAGGTTGAACAAGTTGTCGGCATATTCTGCTATCCCGCCGCGTGACTTGGATCGGTTATTTGATTTTATACAGCGAAATAAATATGTGTGTGTGTGTGTGTGTGTGTTTTTTTTTTTTTTTTAAATAATTTGAGGAACTCTAGTCCACGCTCCTTTTGAACCGCTCGTGTGGACCAACAACAACAAGGAGTTTTTGGGAGTTACAACCAATAAGAAATCGTCACGCGGTCGTTTTATAGTAATAAGCGTGTTCAGTGCCTAAAGCCTCACAGACCTAACGTCTGCAGCCACATGATTTCTGACACTCAGTTTCAATATCAACCGACAGCTTCCACTCTTTCGTGCACTTCACGCTCCTTCGTTTTCACTCCATTTATAATTTTAACTACCGCAATGCTTAATCTTAATCACGTCTTGTTATCTAAATAATCCTGTGTCATTATTTGTTTTCGAAGAGATTCCATCAACGACGCTCTTAATTAATTGCTTTTCTGGAAATAAAGCAAAACTAAATAAATATGGTAATTATATTTTATTTATTTGATGCTAGGTACCACCCAATTCACTTAAATATTATAGTAATTATTTATTACCAAATAATAGACTGACTAAGGACAGTCCCAGTTAATGCAATTCATATTTTACTCAAATATGAAAGCAGAAAAAGGAAAGCACACAGCAGTGGCCTCCTGATGCTACCTAATTAGCAACACGATTTTTATGCTCACAGTACATTGTACCATTCGTCCACAGAATTAAATTGTGTCATCATCTGACTGCCTTCCTTGTGAACACTTCAGAACACACACAGCAGTTATATATGTAAACAAGAAAAAACTTCACTTCAGTATTAGGTTGGTGTTCATATTTAACTTTCAACAGAAACGCCAATAATTTTTCAGAGATTGATATGAAAATATGCTTTCAAAAAAGACACTCGCACTTGCAAATGGCAGGTCCAGATGTGTTCAATGAGATAATCGTTAACACATTCACGTTTTACTGACCTTGTCAACAGGCAAGCTATTTTACTAAATGCTAAATCATGCATACCCATCAATTAGGTATTCGGCAAAGATCTTGAATTTTATTAAGGACTCATCTTCCATTTACAGGTGGACCATGGGTTGGTTTTTATTGTACAAACTGTGCAATTCTGGATCTATCTCCGTCCAAATAGATGATTCTGCACCACGTATTTTTAGCAATCAAAAGCTGATTTATTTATATTTTTTTTTTATTATTATACAAACGTAAATGAATTCTAAAATTATCACCTCTTTTTCTTTAAGGAATCAAGTCTGTATTGAAATATGATATTCTTTAATTTTATTATCATTCACCTTAACCACAATAACAATTAAAATAACACACACCATTTAATAAAGAAGAGAGAAGGCCCCTCCTTAACAACCAGAGTGGCCGTCTTCCTATTTAACTCATCAATCTTTGCATGTTAGTTGATTATATTCAATGATAACAAGAATCCCACTTTTGCCCATCGGCTGTCGGACAAAACAATAGCCTACCAATTGTTGTCCTAATTGACTTCATTGACTTTAACATCTCCATGAATCGCCCAAATTCGAATGGACTTATCTTGCAATTCATATGTTTTCAATAATATATATATATAATATGAGTCTGGAGACAGTGTATTTTAGAAGTTTATACTCTCCTGGAAGGTTTAATGTATATGTCTACTTGAGCTGCAACTCGACAAAATCTGATTTTGGCTATTATTATAATATTTAATTTATTTTTTATTATTTAATCAGCAAAATTACTTTTTTGAATCTAAATAAGCTTATTTAGTATATACTTAATAATACTTTATTTATATTATAGCTAATAAGAATTATAATGTTACTCTAATAAATAAATTTAAATAATCAATTTCGTACAGATTATATATACAAATTATATAATCTATTTTACATCTCAATTAGCAATTGAGCTTATGACTTTTCAGTTAATTGAATTCTATCTAATTTGAGCTTGACTTATATATTAAATAAATTATAATTGGCTAAAATCTGAATTATTCATAAGCGGTTCGATTCATTAATTTATTTCTCTAAAATTATTAATAATAAATTACAAATCACCAGATGTTTAGCCTAGTGTAACAACTTTCTATAAAATGTTTTTAGTAGATCATTTTAGTTAAATCAACGTCTAATAAAGTTTTAACACAGTGTACTGTATAAATGCATCTACAGGTGTCTCTTGATGTGTAGGCAAGCTGGAACAAAAAGATACTTGTGGCTATAGACAATTGATTGATTGGTTGAGGGTATGGTGCAGCCCCCGTGGGAACATGCAGAAGATAATCGTTGGCCTGTCTATTTCTTGTGCTCCACACGACTCATTCATTCTATTTTTCATTGTCAATAAAAAAGTATTCTCAGCAAAAATAATAATACCCAGAAAAAAAAAAAACTATATACTAAATGCATTTTCGGGGTCACACATGAAGGGTCTCTCTCGTGCTAATATATCGTATTATTTTGCTTGGACTTGGCGTGATTGTATTTCTTCTTTCTTGGTCAAGTACCCAAAAGTCCCAAAAAAACAAGTTTCAGATGTTCACATTTATTTTTTTTCAAAATCATCTAATTTTTATGTATTTAATTTTGAAATAATAAAGTCTGATTTGGCCATTGATTTTATTGCTCGGGTTCAATTTAGCTCTTTTTTAAATTTAAACACATTTCAATCCAAACTTTTACATATTTAATTTAATTTAGCCTTATTTTTTATAAAAATGAGAGAGTGAGTTGCACACTCTCTAAAAAGAAAGTAAATATAATAAAAATAAAAAATAAAAATATCTTACATTAAAGTAAATTATTTAAATTAAAAAATAATATTTAAATAAAACACAATAAAAAATAAATATTACTATTTTTCAATATTTTTACTACATTTTTCTTAATAATGATAGTGAATGAGACAATTACAGTGGTAGTGGTGCCGAAGACAATGGAGATGAGAGCGGTTTCAAGCGAGAATAATAGTGGTAATAGCTACTTGTTGTTTAATTATATATAATATTTTTTAAATATTATTATAATTTTTAATTATTTTTTATTTCCAAGAGAAAGTGACTCACTCTTTTATTATTATTTTTAAATAGGATTAATTTAAATTAAACATATAAAAATTTAGACTAAAAAGTTCATAAATTTAAAAATGGATCAAATTGAGTACGTGTAACAAGATTAGTAATGAAATTGAACTTTATCTCTTAATTTTATAACTGTGTTTTGCTATGCATGCACGATATTAAGAAAATTATATTTCATATTTTAAGAAAAGGATGATCTTTTTTTGATAGAGCTGCATATCTCTAACTTGCAGCTAAATCCATCATTAATGAACCCAAATGAAAGTTTTGAATTTAATCACTATACTGTCTCCTGAATTATTTTTTTTGCACAGATCGGTGCTAGCCTAGCTAGTAGATTTTGATTTAAAAAATAATCACCATACTTTCTTAAGTTGCAATTTAGTTCATTTTTCTGATGAATTATATTTGTAGTTCACAATAGTATAGTGTTTGTAAATCAGATGAAATGTAAATGATTAAATATAATATAACAAGAATAAGAAATATTTAATATGTGTGCGTTTACAATGTGTTTTATTTTGGTCTTTTCAATTTAATCTCCAGATTTGGAGCTTCCTTTCTTTTAAGGTTGGAAATATGTCTTATCTTACTTCTGTAGACATCAAATTGAAGAGAATGATTTACATTTTTAATTGATTACCTTTTGAGGAGGGTTTTGCAAGAGCTTGAAGGATTAATTTTCCCTATATTATCATAATTGTTTTTGATCGAGAAATATTTTTTTTTAAATGAAAAATAAATTATTATATTTTAAAAAATAGAGATTAGATTGTTAGTATTCGAGAAATTCTTTTATAAATTACTGTATTCTAAAACAATAGAGGTCAAATTATTAAAAAAAAAAAATAATTGTTAGGTTATTGCTAATAATAATAGTTGTATGTGGTGTTGCATGTGCATGAATGGGGAAAAGATTGAGCAAGGAGATTAATTAGGTGAGTTGCGTGGAAAAAAGGCAAAACAAGCGGTGCAGCAGCCCTAGACTGTGCATATAGCTTTTATAGAAGCAACGGTGAGAGTTTGAAATCTTATCTTGCTAGGCACTTTCCTTCCTCCCATCAAACCAACATAAAATTAGACTTTACATGCCACTTTGATTTCCTCCAGTTTCCCTTGAATGCAAAACAAACAATCATTTATTTAACGTTGTATTTCGTGCAGTGTCCTTTCACACAAACCATAGCGTGGTCCATCCTAAGTCTATCCGCGCAGCAGCCATCGCCATCTAATTTCCATGTGTAAAGAGAAGTTGTTCAAACTGGAATTCTTTATCACTCTATTTCGTGTAGGTTGTTGCTGCTGCTGTTTATTGGCAGCTTTCTTGCGAAGTTATATAATATGTATATTTTACAATCAGTGGTCGGTCATAAGTTAGTAAAGTATTATTTGTAAATTTACACCTCCAATATGAACATCAATATCTACCTTAGAAAATGTGTGTTTTAAGCTGATGGGGTAATAAAAAGGAGGACTATTGTCCCCTTGTTTAATGGAGAAAGCAAATAGTAGGACCAATTTTTATTTAAATTTATAATTTATCTTCCTCGAAAACTAACCACTGCCTACTCTTAATTTCTTGCTTCCCCTGGCAAAATAATGTTTAAGTTGTGCTTTTTAATTAGTTTTGGACCAAGTTTATCTCTAGAATGTTTTGTCTCTAATGGGACAAACATTAGAATGTACTAATTTATTTTCTGCACTATCAAAACGAGGAAAAAGAAAAGTAAGAGAAAAGTAGAATGAGTTAATTAGTAGGTGAAGAAGTTGGACTCTGAGATCTTGCTTCACAGTGATATAATCATGGATTTTATTTGAATTGGGTCATGTTTGAGGTGTGGCGTTCTGTGACTTAAACCGCGTGGTTTTGGAATTAAATTCCTAGAAAATGCCATGCCTGGTCTTGTCTGCATGCCTCCCCGACTTTCTTTCTTTCCGCTCCATGAAAATGCATTATAAAATTAAGTTAAGACTCGTCCCTGAAAAGTCAATAACGCGCCGAAGGTTAAAAGTTTTTTTTTTTTTTTTTTTGAAAATAAAAAAGTATTTGTTTAAGCCGGAAACAAACATAAGTCATATATAAAAAAGAAAGGTAGTAATATTTATAAGATGTTTGATGCTTGGCTGATGAGGGACCAAAAATGGTGACAAGTTAGAAAAGCATATAACCAACATATATACATCTCCGCAGAAATGCTCCTACTGTTTCGACGCGTCCATGGGCATTGCTTCGCCTTGGATGCATAGGAGGCTGCTTTTTTGGACATTTACCCCCCCTTTTTAATCATTATTTTTTAATTTTCATCAACAAACTTTATCAGCTCCACTCTAGGTTATAAATTGTATCCCCTTTTTAGGAGACTGTTTTAGTATTATAGTTTTTAATTTCTAAAACTTAATTAATAAAATAAATGTGAGATTAATTCATAATAGGTTATATTTTAATATATATATATATATATATATAAGACTAGTAATTCAGGTTGGTGGGTCAGAAGTAGGTCATGTTGAGAATCATACAGAAATGTTCAATATGACTTATTGAACAAATCGCATCAAAGTCCTGTATTTTTATTTTAAATGAGCTGAGCATGTTAACCCGTGTAGTTCAAATTTTCTGATATCTCATAAATGGATTGTGACACAAGCACCTTTTTTCCAAAACCAAACATATCTCGTGTTATTTGAAAAATTACCAGTACCAATATAGATGTAAATTGGAATATTAAAGTTGAGCATAGTCTTGTTCAATTCAGTTCTAAAAGAAGATATCTACCAAATATAGCCTTTTTAAAAAATAAAAGAAATGCCCAGCTGTAGCACTCGTTCCGGTCATCTTCAGGTACAACTGTAGTTAATGGTATTACTTTTTTTACAACAATGGCAATATGCACAGAAGAAGAGTGGTACTGGTTTGATTACATCTGGTAAGATGGGATGTCGCAGATGGAGCAGACCAAGTTTGGATTTTTGTGAAGTATAACTTGGACGCAGCATTGTTTACTTCAAATCAAACATTGGATATTAGTTGTGTTGTAAGGAATTATCAGGGTTTGTTTTTGCATGGATTTTCTAAGACTTTTTCGGGACTTATGGTAGCTTATGAAGCTGAAGTAATTTCTCCTCGCGAAGCCATTTTATGGGTTTAATCTCTAGGTTATTCAAAGACTATTGTTGAAATGGATTGCAAACATGTGGTGGATGCTCTTAATTCTTCTTCATGCGGGATTTCAGAGTTTGATTTATTAATTCATGATTATAAGAATTATCTAGGTCTTGAACATAACTTTTCTGTTCCTTTTGAGAATAGGCAAAGCTAATACTATTGCTCACTCCTTAGCACGAGCATCAGTTGATTATGCTAGTCCAACTGTTTGGCATTTGGCTCCTTTCTTTATTGGGCCTATGCTAAATAATAGCCCCACGATTGACATTTGTATTTTACAAGACCTGCCTGAGTAGTCGTTGGCCAGGAAACACTATTGGGCTAACCTGTGGAAGGTCAAGGTCCAAATCAGTTGCAGTGGAAAATAGTTCATGCTTAGTTTGGTGACTGGCAGCAGATTCCAGAGTCCAATTATTGTGGATTGGCCCAGTGAACTTCCCTCTTGGGATTTAAAGATTTTTGCATCAAGTATTTAATTTAAGGATCTATAATAGAATCAACAACTCTTTACTGGGAGATAAAGGCTTCTCCAATTAAGGCTTGGAATGCTATAAAATGATATCTACTTTTTATGCTCACCCCTATCACTAGCATGCCATTTTAGATATAATCACAAAACCATTGAAGGTAATCCCACCATTAGAATATATAATTCAATCTGTATGCAGGACAATTCCAATGGCCTGCCTTAAACATAAATCATTGCTTTAACAAACCACTTCCTTGTCATCATCAAACGTGGCTACGAAAAATCACCTCTTTTAAGGAGATGTTATCTACAATATGAGTAAATTAATTAAACACTATACTTAAATTAGGAATTATGGGAATAAGTAAAGAAAAAATATAATTTGTAAGGTGAATATAATGTACAAATAATGCAAGTTAGAATCCTGTTTGCTCCTTATTCTTGTAAGAGTATAATTTTATTCATTTTTTTATCGGATGTTGGTCTTCTAATTAAATTTATCTTTTTATCAATATTGAAATTACTGTTATATTGTTAAAACCTATTCTCATATTTTTATTGAGGCAGTTATTTGTACTTTATATATATATGAGTTTTTATTAATTTCATATCTATTGGTGCTTTCTTTTTCTTTTATGTACAATAAATTTTCAATTGAAAAGTTGTAAGCACCTATCTAATCCAATCGAAAGTCTATAAACTCCATAATCTCCCTATTGGTTTGTTTTTGTTATTATTTCATTAAAGAAAACAAACAAATAACACTGGTTGGATTATCGATGCAATACTTTATTTCTTATTTTATTCACTAATTACTAACTAAATATTAGTTTTATATTAAAGATACACCAAATGGATCATTGAAAGAATTACTAAATTTGAATTGTAATGTCAAAGTTATAATCAAGGAAAACTTACTATGTACGTATATTTAATTCACAAACAAAATACTGAGGAAAGACGGAACTTTCTCGTAAAGATTTTCAGACAAGCTGCTACAAAATGTTCGACGTATTGCAGAAAAAATTTGCTTCGGTAGATTGCGAATGAAAATTATATTAATCGATGTTAGTGGTGGCGAGAAGCAATTAGGCAGGGGCAGGGCTAATATTTGGGCGCCATTCGATGGGATGGGAAAATATAGACGATGGATTTTTGTGCGGTGAGGGCTGGAATGGAAAGGTAATATGCAAGGACACTCTGAGGCTAGGCCGCATAATTCCCATACAGTTTTAGTGTCAAAGGCCATATGATTTGCAACCTAAAATCAGATATGCTATTCAACACTGTTCAGCAATAGCAATTGCTGGCAAATTACTAGGAAACTTTCACGCCTTCTTCGTTACAGTTCGACTGCTGCACAATAATATTCATGACATTTAGATATGTCAATTGATATGCTCACTGTGTCGAGCACACGGAAGGAATAGATTGAATTGAATCATTCCTCCTATAACAACAGCCCCGTCACTGCCACTCCTTCATTAGGGTTTTGATTTCTCTCTTCTTTAATATTTTCTTTTTCTCTTTGCTGGAAAAGAAGTAAAAGGAGATGGCCAGCTGGCATTCATGTATCACACTCTGCTATTGATTATCGTCGCCCACAGTCCAAGGTCCATGTTTCTTACACTCAAACAGTCGATAAATCATTGAGAAAAGTCAAAAAAGAGTTGGGAGGAAACAACCAAAAACACGGCGTCGTATACTCCTAATAAATTAACAATAAAAGAAACATCTTCAAAGCATCACTTCCACTCTTTGCTCTTCTGGTAAACGCCATTTTATAGCGGCAAAAAAGGGGTTGAAGAAATTCTGTTCTCCAACTGCCACGTGGCGACAATCAGACCCAGCCGCCATTTTTATTCACATTCAACAAAACAAACTGTAATGTTCTGAACTCCCAAGTCAAAAATTCACAAAAAAAGAAAAGAAAAAAGAGTCATTTTCAACGCTTTTTTTTTTTTTTAAAAAAGAAAACGTCTCTCCTTAAACTGAAATCACAGACTGCTTTAATGGGTCTTCTCTTGTATTGTTATTATTATTCATTGACATCTCCACCTCCATTACCTAAAACCCTAACCAACTCAACACTGTTTAATAATAACCCACCAAAATTCTCATTTTTTTTGCTCTGCTTGTTTAAATCTTATGGCTCTTAATCGTTTTGACCCTCAATCCGCAGCAGAGAAAGCTGTCTCAGTTATTGGGTTTGGATATGATTTCACTACTGATTTAAGATTATCTTCTTGCAAACCGGGTCCTTCCGGTTCGCGATTGATCGATATTGACCCTACTCTGACACGAGACCTTGTCTTTCCAGGTGGGGTTGTTGTTAAAAATGTTTCTACTGCAATCAAATGTGATAAAGGGGAACGTACTAGGTTTCGCTCTGATGTTCTCTCTTTTAATCAGGTAAACTTAGCTTCTTCTTCTTCTTTTTCCTGTTAAAATGAAAGTTGGCGCCTTTTGCATTGCTTTTGTGATTTGTTGCTTGAATTTTCCAAGTTTAGACAATCTTTTTTTTTTTTCTTAATCATAGATGTCGGAGAAGTTCAATCAGGATCTTTGTTTATCGGGTAAAATACCATCTGGATTATTTAATGCTATGTTCGACTTCAGAGGATATTGGCAGAAAGATGCATCTTCTGTGAAAAGTTTAGCTTATGATGGTTGGTTTATATCTCTATATAACATTGAGTTGGAAAGATCCCATATTACTTTGTCCGAGCAGATAAAACAAGAAGTGCCTACTTCATGGGATGCTGCGGCCCTTGCTGAGTAAGTTCATTATGTGTACCTTCTCATATGTTTAACTCGCATTAGGAAAGTGCTAAAAAGGTTTATTATTTAACACTCACCAAAGGCCTACATGCTTGTGTACGTTGATATCAGTTGAAATGGGTTTTTGAAAAAGGTGCACTTTAGCTGATAGCGATTATTAATTGCTTGTGATTTTTATTTATAAGAATAAATTATTCAAGTAGAACAAGTCAGTAAGGTTAAGCCTCAAGGTCAAGATCAAGTATGTTTCTGGTTTTATGAATGTAATATGCTTTTACATACCCTCTTTCTTTCGCCTGCATTCTAGATGTCATTTTGGCTCTTGAAGCAACTGATATCCTTTCACAATAGAGATAGGCCAATAAGACTGAGATACCAACTCATGTAAATGGCCAATGCCTAGATGTCATTTTAGCTCTCGAAGCAACTGATGTTCTTTCACAATAGAGATAGACAAATGCGACTGAGATATCAACTCATGTAAATGGTCAATGCCTAGATGTCATTTTAGCTCTTGAAGCAACTAATGTTCTTTCACGATAGAGATAGACAAATAAGACCGAGATACCAACTCATGTATATGGTCAATTATGTGCAATTGCAGGTTCATTGACAAATATGGTACTCATGTTGTTGTTGGAGTAAAGATGGGAGGTAAAGATGTTATACACATAAAGCAGTTACAGAAGTCAAGTGATCAGCCTCCTGAATTGCAGAAATTGTTGAAGCAATTAGCTGATGAGAGGTTTTCAGAAGAGGGAAATGCTAATGAATTGTCAAGAAAAGCAATGGTATATGAATCTCAATCATGAGCTTTCCTTCATGATAACTGATGGAGAAAGCATTCAGGGTAGCATTGGCATTTCAGGCTTTAAAGCATGATTTTAAATTAATCCTTATTATTTATGCAGTTATGTAATTGCATTATATTTCTGTTCTCAACTAAAGTTATGGGAGAGAAATTTGGAGTATTGATGATGAAAATCATTTTGAACACGTCATTCCTATCTTTCATTTCATTTCAGGATGAACATTTCAGGATGAACATGTTATATGCTACTTCAATTAGGCCATCTGTCATCACTTCCATAAAGAATGAGGTGAGCTTCTAGGTTTTATTGCGACAAATGAATATATTCTCTAAATATACCAAGGTCTTTTCATTTTCTCCTCAGGAAATACTGAGCGTTGCTATCCGAAAGGGAGGTCTAGATACTGGTCAAAGTCATAATCAGTGGCTCTCAACTATACTGCAGTCACCAAATGTGATTTCAATGTCCTTTGTGCCTATTACATCTCTGTTGAGTGGTGTCCGAGGAAATGGATTTCTAAGTCATGCAATAAACCTTTACCTTCGATGTGCGTACACATCTCTCTACTGTCTGTTATGTTTCCATAAGATATGGTTGATCCTGCCATCGTGTTTTCATGCCTTAAAAATGAGTGAAATGTAATTCCAGTTATGCACTAAATCAAGGTTGTAACTTAGCTCTGTATATTAGATGTTATAGTACTTACTAGATACCATGTATAGATTAGAGGCAAACCCTAGACCTTGATTCTTACCAAACACGGTTGTAAGCTAGACACTTCTACTTAGCCTGATAGATCTTAAGATTCAGCCTGAGTACTGTTTTTCAATTGGCAGCCTAGTCACTCGGTGTTTTGTTATCAAAGCTTAACCAATTGGCGCATGCATCCAACTGTTAAGAGGACTTGGTTCTTTTCTGAACTGCTGCTTATAGAGAACAATATATGCATAAATTTTGTTGAACTTATGCTCAGTGGCAATAATCTTGTAGATTTCTTTGTGCATGAGGAATGGTCATTTATTTGATTGTTGCATGTTTCATTAGCAGCTTGGCTAGCATTTTGATGTCTATTGAAATCTTGCAGATAAACCACCCATAGAGGAACTCTATCAGTTTTTAGAGTTTCAGTTACCTCGGCAATGGGCTCCAGTATACAGTGATCTGCCTCTTACTCTTAAGCGCAGAAAGCAAGCATCCCCATCTCTTCGTTTTTCCTTCATTGGTCCTAAGCTTTATGTCAATACTATGCAGGTAATTCCTGTACTGCAGTGCAGCACATAGAAGTAGCACCATATAACATAATAGATTTGTGATTGTTTTCGATAATGCTGTACTAGGATCTTTGAGTTCTCCTCAAGTTATAAGCCTAAGTTTACTAATTATGCAAATATACAGTGCACAGAACTTAACAACTAGCCCAAAACTATCCCCAACTCTATACTGTCTTATGCAAGATCTTGCTATGGTTATGTAGCTATTTATTCTGATTCTTGCAAATATGCAATGTACAGAACTTATGAAGTTGGCATTTTTCTGGTTTTACTTACCTACCTTCTTTCTGGTTTAAAACTCATGTGTTACAGGTTGATTCTGGAAATAGGCCAGTGACAGGAATCCGCTTATACTTGGAAGGTAAGAGAAGTGACCACTTGGCCATCCATCTCCAGCACCTGTCCACTCTTCCCAATATTGTTCAACTCTCAGATGATCATAGCTACAAGCCCATTGATGAACCTGTGGATCGAGGTTACTTTGAACCTGTCAATTGGAGCATGTTCTCCCAAGTGTGCACTGCTCCAATGCAGTACAATGGAACCCGCATTGATGATTCGGCTTCCATAGTGACAAGGGCCTGGTTTGAGGTTAAGGTTATTGGGATGAAGAAAGTTTTGTTCTTGAGGCTTGGATTCTCGAACGTGGCGTCAGCAAGGATTCGAAGGTCAGAATGGCATGGACCTTCAACTTTGTCACGTAAATCAGGAGTCTTCTCAATGCTAATGAGCACAAGATTCAGTGCTGGACTGACACCACAGCCTGCAAAGCCAGTGAACGTGGATGTGAATTCTGCAGTTTTTCCTGGAGGTCCACCCTTGCCAACGAAGGCACCAAAAATGCTAAACTTTGTGGACACAAAGGAGATGGTGAGGGGTCCAGAGGACGCCCCTGGATATTGGGTAGTCACTGGAGCCAAGCTCTGTGTGGAAGGTGGTAGAATCTCAATCAAAGTGAAGTATTCCTTGTTAGCCATAATGTCAGAGGACTCGATGATGTTGATGTGCTAGTCTGCATTCCGTTGTAAATGATGCCAGTGTACATTATTTGCTTAGAATCGATTTCTTAAAGAAATGATAATTCATCTTCAATGTATGTCATTTGTTGGAAACCAAGTGTAGCCTTAAATTCAGTCTCAATAAATCGCTGAGAAAAGAAAATTAAATTGCTTCAAAGAGGGCTGCCATCTCAAACTAGTAGAGACATGATGGTACAAATAGATGTCAGAATTTTTTTCTTTTTTCCAAAAATTTCGGATTATAGTAAGGGTGGAACTTACTCTCCATCATTATTTAGATATGATCTTTTGGCATACCAGCAGAAGAAGACTCTTGAGTTTTTTCCAAATGTGCAATTAAAATGGCAGGATTGCAAGCAGATGGGACATCATATACGTACATCTAAGTTCAAGTGAATTGATTCTCATAGTCAATCTCAAATCTGAAGATCTTCGTTTATGGGAGATTCAACTAACAATGTGATACAAAATATTATGTGTTAAAAGAGCAGATGAAATAAAAGAACTGAACATCTATATTAGGCATCGCTTAAAAATTAATAAAAAACATCTATATTAGGCTTTTCAACATGCCCCTTGTCGTTAAAAAATCTATCTTTTTGTCGGACAACCATTATTGTCTCTGAACGTTACCAATAATCCCCACAAGAACATGAACCATCTTTGAAATGGTGGAATCTATTGATATCTCTCAGAATTATCTCCCTTGAGACAATTTTACAAATATGCTTGAACGCAGTATGACAGTCCAAACAAACTCGAAGATTCTTTTTCACCCTAATGGGTGCTCCAGGTGGGGTCGCTATCAGGCCAAAGGCAACTGCTAGTTTCTCACTGTGGTGGTATAAAAGCTGCTCTTTCTCACTTCGTTCAACATCATGCAGGTCAATCTCCACCATGGGAACATAGCCAACCTTATTTAAGAGGTCAGCCAACTCCTCGAGCTTTGCATAGATTTCTTTACTTCTAGAATGGCTTCTATCTCCTACTATAAATGTGTGTACTTTGTCTTTTACCTCAATCCAACTCATTGCAGGCTCCTTCTTCACCTTGCTGTCTTTCATCAGTCTTCTCACCTTTGCTACATCATCCCACATGCCAGCTGATGCATAAGTGTTTGCAAGCAGAACATGGGTACCTGATTTCTCGGGTTCTAGAGTAAAAAGCATCTCAGCAGCCTGTTTTCCGAGGTCAATATTCTTATGGATTCTTGCAGCGCCAAGAAGGGCCCCCCACACTGAAGCATTAGCTTCAAATGGCATCATATCTAAGAGCTTCATTGCCTCGTCTAATTTTCCTGCTCGACCAAGGAGATCAATCATGCAAGCATAATGCTCCTGTATAGGCTCAATACCAAACACCTTTTCCATTGATTTAAAGTAATTTTGGGCTTCAGCAACCAAACCTGCATGATTACATGCGCAAAGTACACTAACTAGAGTTACATGATTAGGAGGAATGCCATCTTCTAGCATCCGATTGAATAATTGGAGGGCCTCTTTTCCATGCCCATGTTGAGCAAATCCTCCAATCATAGCAGACCATGATACTATTCCTCTCTCGGGTATTTCAGAAAAAGCACGGTCTGCGTCATCTATGCTTCCACATTTGGCATACATGTTAACAAGAGAATTTCCGGCAAAAATATCTGATATGAATCCAAACTTCAAGACATGAACATGAACTTGTTTTCCTTGTTCATATGCTGACAAATTTGCACATGCATTCAGGAGGGAACTGCAAACAAATGAATCTGGCCTGATCTTCCTATCTTGCATTTCCAGGTAGAGCTTTAGAGCTTCTTCACCTTGTCCATCTTGAGAATAAGCTGTAATCATAGATGTAAAAGCCACCAAATCTACAAATGGGCTTTCTTGGAATATTCTGGTCGCATCTTTTATGCGACCGCATTTTCCATATGTATCAATAAGGCTGTTTGCAACATAATTGTCAAACTGAAACCCTGATTTCAAAGAAAGTGCATGAATTTGGCTGCATATATGGTCAACTTGCAAGCTAGCTACTGATTTAAGAACTGTCGATAAGGTTATCTGGTTGAATCCTACTCCCTCCTTGTGCATCGAAGGAAAAAGAGAGACAGCTTCTAAATCTTCCCCATTTTGAGAATGTCCAGTTATCGCAGCATTCCACACAATCAAGTCCCTCTCTGGCATTAAATTGAAAAGCAGTCTTGCATCAGTCATTAAGTCACACTTGGAATACATATCTATGAGCCCAACTGCAAGAAAAGAATCTGATCGTATATCCATCTTTAGTAAGCTAGAGTGCAACTGTCTTCCCAATTCCTTAAGACCCATTCCAGCACAAGCTTTGAGAGCGCTTGATATGGTAAACATATTTGGGCACATTCCCGATCTATTCATTTTCCCAAACAACTCCAAGGCCCAACAATGGTACTCACGAAGAGCACAACCTGCAATAATAGCATTCCATGAAACAATATCAGGTTTTGCAATTTCCTCAAATACACGGATAGCCTCTTCAAGAGTCCCTACTTTTGCATACATGTCAACAAGAGCATTTGCTGAGAATAGGTCTAAATCATAGGCAAGCTTTATCAAGTACCCATGAATCTTTCTTCCTTGACTGCTATCCTCCAAGCCAGTGCAAGCATTTATCATACAGGATAAACTAAACTCATTAGGCCTTATTCCACTCAAAATCATATCCTGAAACAACACAACTGCTTCTTCGCATGAATCACTCTGCGCATAACAAGATAACAAAGCATTCCAAGAAACAACACTTCGTTCTACAATTGCATCAAAAATCTTCCTTGAATTCCCAAACTCCCCAGATTTTGCGTACAAAACAACTAAACTATTTGCAACAAACTCGTAATCTTCAAACCCAGTAACCACCACAGTCCCATGAACCTGCCTCCCAAGCCACATATCCGTTGTAGACGTGCAAGCCTTAAGTAAGCTAGGAAAAGTAAATTCATTGCACTTAACACCCAGCAAATGCATCTCATAAAATGCCGAAATTGCTTCTTTACCAAACCCATTTTGTGAATACCCAGAAATCAAAGCAGACCAAGAAACCAAATCTGGTTCAGTACTTTCATCAACCATCTTCCGTGCATACTTGAAGAACTGGCACTTCGAGTAAAGATTGATCAAAAGATTTCTTATTTTGGGGTCTTGCGACAAACCCAGTTTGATTACACGGGCATGGATTTCTTTGCCTGGAGTCGAGGCTTTTGAGGCAGTGCATTGGAAAAGTAGGTTAGAGTAGGATATTGAGATGGGTGTTGAGTGAAAATCAGAGCTTGAGAAAGTAGTGATGTTTTGATGTTGGTTAATTTGAGCAGGGTTGTGAATAAAGTTAACAAATTTAGAAAAATAGAGGGTTTGAGCTTTGAGAATAAAGGGATTAAAAAATAAGTAATGCTGTTGATTAAGTGGTTTTTGGAGGGAATGCAGATAATTCATTGTCCATTTGATCATCAGTGAGCTTTGGGCTATGATGACGATAAATTGTTACAAGCCACCGTCCCGTGGTTCATCTGCAGCAGCGGGCTGTGTTATGGGCTGTTTATTAAGGGTAGTTGATGTCTTCAGGTTTGACAAACAGGTAATAAGTTCTAGGAGTGGCAATACTAATTTACCTTTCAGTTTTGAGTTTCCTTTAACTTTAGCATTTAATTAGAGTTCTGAAATTAAAATTAAGTCCATTCATGCTGCGCAAAATCATTTTGATTAGTCGTCGTAGTCAAATAGGTTCATTAAAGGTATCACACCTTTCACAAGCTCTCTTCAAATCACATCAAAAGGGCTAAAATAAATATTCAAATGAGAAGAGAGAAATCTTCTTGCGGGAGCGCTTATTCAAATGAGTCGCGGTTGGTCTAACCAACCAATAACAGCTTACCATCGGATAGCTGATAGAGCTAATTTACAGAACCATGTCAGCTTAAATAATCATTCAAACCCAGAAATGAGAAGAGAGATACTGTGGTAAAATATTTAATCATTGCTTTGCCTCCTTACAAATTCGTCATTCTCATTTCAAATGTTATGGATCCGCTGACACGAACCCATTTATGTAATAAGATGTTCCTAAAAATTTGCTTCAAATACACGTAGAAATTACTTCCAGTCTACACAGCAAATCTTGTGCAATTGCACCTACCAAGAAAAGATTTCTGGACCAAAACCAAACTGATTGCAAAAGACGAGGCATTTGAATGATTGAATCCCCCACCGAAAAAGCAAACGCTTTTTCCATTTTCTCGGCGAGACGAACCTACTGTTTTTCGGATCAGCATCATGAAAATCCCCGGATTTAAACATATGTAAGATAGCCCCAGATCATTCATGTCTGCCATTTCTCTTTAAATTAAAGAAGACAAATCTGTAAAATAAATCTACATTTAGAACAAAAACTCATGTAGAGTAGTAGTCCATTATTTCGGGTTTTACACTTGTGCTTGCCCTTGTACAATTACACTTACCATTTTTTTATTTTGCTAAAAAACAAAGTTATATACATAGAGCACGGCAGGTGCAAGCTACCATCAATACTTTGCCTGAAGAACTATCCTCAACTTCACCATCCAACATAGCCCAGAAAACTGCACCCAAATCACGAAAAACCAAATGTAATCAAAAGCATATTATTAGAAGAACAAAGACGTAAACTATAACCTCAAAAAAGAAAAAGAAAAAGAAAAGACACAGATCAATAGGAATTATCAATGATCAATGAGAAGAAGGATTAATCTTCAAAACCCACAGAAATATTAGATAAGAAAAGCAGGTAAAAGTTTTAATTTTTTTTTTCCTTTGAGAAAAGGAAAGAAAAGAAGCAAGTACCTGAGAGAACGAAAGGCTAGATGATGAGACAGAACGTGAAAGAAGAAATTAGCTCCGTGAAGGAACATCACAACTCCAGTACAGCCCATTCCCAAGACAAATATCTCCACCACCATGGCCCCTAATTGTTAATGAAACCAACGGTGAGTGACACTCTGTTCTATAAGACCCTGAAACCTTAAAAAAAGAAAAAGATGGATGTAATAATCAGTAGAGAGATATCAGGATGGATGGAGATCGCTGCAAGAGGAACAAACAGACAACTTGGGAGGATTAGTAGTAGCACCAGTAGTAGCGGGACCAGCAGATAAAGCGTGGAAATTTAGGAGGTATCTTTTAATATATTTTTGTTGGGTTTGTGGTGATGATAGACCTGACAGTCCAACTTGAAGTGGGCTTGTCATCTTCTTTCCTCTGCTGTTGGTTTTTATGGCTTCTAAACAAACAAACAACGCAAAAAGTGATTGAATGATAACCAGACCGACCCACCGCCACCAACTTCTATTATTTTTGGTATTCTTTCAACGCTATCAACTATTTGCCTCCTGGTTTTGCTTAACGTACGGATCAATTGTGAGTGATGAAGCCAGAATACACCGTTTGGTGAAAAACAGAAAAGATTAAATAAATAGACAGTGAATTTGTAGCTGTTTTATTAATAATTAATGACTATCAAGTTAAATGGGCCTTTTTCCTTTTGGCGGCACCGACTGTGTCTGTAGCCGCTCACCGATCATTGTTTTAAGGCATATGTTTGTTCATGACTGTCCAATGATGACATTCCTGTTCTCTCATAGATTATATAACCGCTGACACTAACTTAAAGACTATTTATTTATTAAGTGGTTACCACTAAACCAATTTCAAGTGATTCAGATAATTAGTCATTCAACCAGAGCTAATAAAAATAAAAATAAAAGGATAGAAAGCATTCTTCTTCCCTTTTTCTAAAATTTGTTATTTTTTAGAAAAATGATCAAAGACAGGTCATGAATGGATATTTTTACGAGTATTCTAATACTTCAACGCCAGAGTTACTTTCATTTCTCACCATTAAGTTGCTTGTTAACTTCCTACCTTCTTTTTTAAAAGCTTTTTGCACTCTGATAGTTCTTTTAAAGTTACAATTTTTGCTGTGCCATTTTCAATTTCATTCATCAGCGATAGGATAAAGTCAGCTTCCTAGCATTAACCAACACAGAAAAGTAACATCATCCTTCTTTCAAGTTTTAGTCCGCAAAGCATGACATAGAAGACACTGAGTTATGAGGCATTTAAATGTGAGGACTAGAGCATAATGCTGCTGCAGACTAGGCGTTTAATTCAAAGGTGTTAATGTTGCAACATGGGAATACTTTCATAAGATAAAAAATTTCCATAAACTAGAAGATGATTCATTCTGCAGAAGGTAGTACATCAATTTTCAAGGAGGAACTAGGATGAGATAATAATATCTATCTATCTATCATCCAGCATTCATGGAACTGCTCCGATATTCAAATGAAATAGGCACTGGGTTTGTTGAGCAAATATCAAACAATTAAAACTCCCACCCTGAGATACCTCTTATCAAAGATTTTAAATCTCATCCATTATTTCCCAGATGGACTTGCTGCTTTCGTTAGTCGCTTAACAGAGTCGAGAGAAGCAGATCCTGCACAAAACCAGCTCTTCCAGCAGCCTGCCTCATCCTTTTCTCCCTTTCTTCATAACTCAAAGAAGGATCGAAACTGCAGGAGATAGAGAGCATTAGTCAACAAACAACTCCTTCAATGATTTAGAACACCATTACTCAATTACTCGAATCTTCCATGTAAAACCACAAAGGTAATCTTTTTTATTAGCATGATCCAACAAGGAAAGCCATAATTATTGGCAAGATGATAATCTTCCATATCCAGGATGAGTTTTTTGAGTAGAAAATAAATAGAAGACGAGCATAAAATCAAAATAAGGAGTATATCATCACCTATATACCAAATCGATAGATGATTGACATTTATCTATTAGTATTAGAATGATTGAGATATGTGTCAATCATATAATGCTCAACTGTAAAACCCTCAAAGTACATGTCAATCACCAATCCATTAAGGTGCATATGCTTGGAGTAGGTAAATCTGACCCATAAGAAAAACACAGATTTATGGAAATGTAATACACGATAACAATCCCGTCAAAGAGGGGGGGAAAGTCAAGAATCATTCGATGCAAAAAGTGCAAGAGAAAAAGGATGACAAACTGGAAATTCCATCCACAAACTGAAGTTATTTTTTCCATGGAAGACAAACCCTGGCATAAGGGTTTACAAAATCCTCCATATAAAACAGTAAATAAGAATCAGTACCTTGATCTCCACATATTTGTTGGTGCTGCTGTTTTTGCAGGAGCATCTCCCACGCTTGTTACCACAGATTTTGAAATCTCTTCAGCTTCAGATGTAGGGAAATTCAAAATAAGTGATGAAAGGAATGGGTCAGTAGCTGCATTAGACACATTACCATTGTTTGACCTATATCCACCACCACCCCCTAACAGCATTTGCAAATGTGCCTCGCGGAGATCCCGTCCAAGGAGAGACAATGCCTGACTGTTGGGAATTGCAACTCTTCGTAACCTCCGACGTCTCTGCAAGTAATCTCCAGTTAAGGGAAATCTGGGCACTAACTTGAATTTGTTAATTAAAATAAAGATCAATTATTATGAAAATCTAATGAAAGTTTCCATTTAAAGGATATCTTGAACAAGTGTCCATGCTGCAGAGTGATGTGACTTAGCATGTCCCGTGCGACTTTAACAGAGCAAATAGGACAAACCTGCAATGGCAAAATGGATGCAGTATGAAACTATTGCAAAGAAGTATCAATTAGAACAAATAGCTTGTTAAATAAATCAGCCTCTTAATCCAAGGAGCAGTCAAGCAAATCATTATCTATCAATTCATGCACTAACCACAATTGACATAATAGTCTTTTTACACTTGTTTATTTTTGTCCTTACCTTCTATTTCCTAGTACCATATGGAAATGAAACATAAAGAAAAGACATCAAACCTCATTCTCACAAGGAGATGAAAGAAAAAGTAAACAAATTATAATAAGTTCTTCACTCAGACTGTTTCAACAAATAATAGCTATTGGCTATATGTAGTAAAAATTTCATATTATTCCAGGAATATGAAATATAGCTGCTAGAATTTTCCAGTCCCAAGTTGATAAGCTAAATAGATAAGATTTTATATCAGGAGGAAGCATCCAAATAGAAAATATATCACAGTGGATTGTCATTTAAAACATTATTAGATCTACTCTGAATCCTTTCACTGCCTCATTAAGAAATTAGACCTATCTTATGCATGTTTGCACCTGAAGGTTCTTGCAAGAATAGCGGGTCTACACTTTAGTATCACTAATTTGTCTTTAAACAATGAAAAGTTAGCCCATACATCAAATATGAGTACAAAGGATCTCATGTTGTATAAACTCCATCAGCAACAAACCATGAAGGGAATGAAAAAGAGGCTAAATGGCAAATACCATGACTTGTGTACATGCTAATCTCTCAAGAACAAATAGGCACCAAAGGTTGACAGATGGGCACACTGCACATTGATAGGAGGGAGCATACCCCTCCACCCCAAAAAACACAGACACACACAGAGGGAGAGAGAGATGTTATAAAACATGCTCATGCAGACAACAACACTGAGGGATTGTTCAAGTCTAACAGCAAAATCTAGAAGCTTAATTCCAATTGATCCTCATAGAGTATAGGTTCCATTTCCATCTCTCTTTGTTTCTCTTTGTTTTTACCTTTTCATTACAGCATTATTTTCCAAGAAGAAAGTAGAAAAATTCTGAGAGGAAAAGGGAATTTTACAAAGAGAGCAGAAGGGAAAAAAAATTCCAGATCTCTGATCTTCCACTACAATCCATCACCTGTTCATAATCATATTAAATTAAAGATGTCAAGTTTAGTCCTCAGACAAGTTGAGCATATGCTTAAATATCTTCATTCAAATTAAATCCCCAAGC